>NW_005842514.1:154990-173765 GCF_000455745.1 Alligator sinensis | reverse complement strand
AACTCCTGCACGCTGGTTCTCAATTGCAACAGAACACTCCACCGTGCAAAAGAGCTGCAATTTGGCGGGAACATGATTTAGCGATGCCGAAGCACACACAAACAAGAAAACCACAACTTTGGGTTGTGACACTCTTGTGCCAAGGCTGGAGGTGGGCAGATTTTTCATACTCAAAGAAGTCCCATCCAGGGATCTGTCACTGGTCCTGCCATGATCATGATGCTCCCTCTGCCCTTCAGCTGAGCCTGCACACTTTGCAGGAGAACAGACCAGCACCTTTAAGATCAAGGGGTATTCCAGGCCCATAATAACCCATCGCCATTCCTAAGAAAAGCTTCTGCCTTGCCAGGCTGTCAAGATCTATGTTGAGGCCCAAGCAGGGTCTGGCTGAGGGAATGAGCCTGCCCCTACCTGCCTCTCCACAGCAGGCTCCCAGTGCCAGGGATGATGGGGTGGCACAGCTCCTTATGCTCCCACACTAGGAGGGGCTAGATTGCAATTGTGCTGCAGTCAGGAGGGCTGACTTCTGTAAGCTAAGAAGGTTAGTAGGAGAGGCATCGGGGTCTCGGAGCTTCAATGAGATGGGAGTCCAAGACGGGTGGTTGTTCCTCAAGAAGACTTTCCTCCGAGCTGAAAGGGAGTCACTCCCAATGTGCACCAAGGGAAGCAGGAGTGCTAAGAAGCCCCCATGGCTTGGCAAAGGCATCCAGGGATGCCTGAGGGCAAAAAAGGAAGCATACAAACAGTGGAAGCAAGGGGCTATCACCAAGGAGGATTACACCTCCGTTGCTCGGGACTGCAGGGAGACTGTTAGGAAGGCCGAGGCAGAGATGGAGCTAGGGCTAGCAACCAGAATTATGGATAATAAAAAGACCTTTTTCAAATACATAGGAAGTAAGAAGAAGGCACCGGGTAACGTAGGGCCCCTACAGGATGGGCTTGGCAATCTGGTGATTGAGGCAAATGAAAAAGCTGACCTCTTTAACGAATCCTTTACCTCCATATTCCTGAACAGAGACCAGGACATCTACCCTACTAGAACTGTGGATGGACCCAGGGGAGGCACTGCCATGCCTAGGGTCAGGGACGACCTAGTTAGGGAACTTTTGGAGGGGCTGGACGTGTTTAAATCAGCAGGTCCAGATGCTCTTCACCCGAGAGTGCTGAGGGAATTGGCAGGGGTCATAGCGGGGCCCCTGGCACGGCTCTATGAGTGCTCGTGGGGCACTGGCCAGATACCAGAGGATTGGAAAAGGGCCAATGTGGTCCCCATTTACAAGAAGGGGAGAAAGGAGGACCCCGGCAATTATAGGCCAGTCAGCCTTACCTCGGTCCTTGGGAAGACCTTTGAGAAAATTATCAAGGAGCACATCTGCAAGGGCCCAGCAGGGGAGGTAATGCTCAGGGGCAACCAACATGAGTTCATTGAGGGCAGGACCTGCCTGACTAACCTGGTTTCTTTTTATGATCAGGACACAAAGTCCCTAGACGAGGGTGTCGGGGTGGATATCATCTTCCTGACTTTAAGAAGGTCTTTGACACGGTTTCCCACCACATTCTCTTAAAAAAACTAGGTGACTGCACATGTCTATACAACATGAAGAGCAAGAATGCTGCTAGTTGCAAGGTAAAGGGGGAGTCCTGACAGGATGCAAGGGATTTAAGGAGGTGGCATGGAGCTGACTGCCCCAGAGGAGAAAACCTGACTCCTCCAGTACTGAGAATCTGCTGCAGAACCAGAATGGGCTGAAGAAGCCCGGTGAGATTTGAGGAATTGGCTAAAAAGGCCTGGAAAAGCTTAAAGAACCTGTCAGTTAGCACAAGAAGGGGTGGCTTGCATGTTGATATTCAGTATGGTATGCTGGCCTGGTGCTGACATCTCTATCACACAGCAATGGGCGCAGACTGGACCAAGCCACTCAGTGAGGGGAAATAAATGCTCTAGGACAGCTACACAGCTGGTATGTCCCAGTTCTTGGCAGAGAGATGCAGCCATGTCCCTCGGTGCTCCTTCAGCTGTGGCCTCGCACTTTGTACCTGCTTTCCTTCTGCGCACACAGGATGGATCAAAACATACAGTCTGTTGGTTGTCCACACTCAGAGCATGTGCTGTCCTGCTCTGCTGAGAGCCAAGCCTGCCCTCAGGACAGCATCTCTGCAGGCAAAAATAGAGGAGATGGCAGTGAGAGCTGGGCAGGCCCTCTGTGGGCCTGAGTGTCCCTTCCACTAGAAGCCTCATGTCTGGAGCCAGCTCCCTGCTCCCCAACTGTTGCAAAAGTGGTCCCCAGGGCCACGCCAGCAAGGAAAGTTCAGTTATGTGCCTAGGCATGGTGGACTAGGGGACATAGAGAGTAGAGCAGCTGATGTGACCTGGGCTTCCAAGCCCCACTCAAGCCCCTGCGCTCCCTCTGGAGGCAGGAACTCAGGTGAGGGGCTGGTCCATCAAACTGTTTGGGCTTGACTGCCCAGGAGCAGGAAGGCATTGGATGCCTTTCTGGAGCACATTGGAAGAAAAGCTGTAGAGGGTAGTGCAAGCTAAGACAGAGATGGAGTCTGCTAATGAACTTGAGGGATGAGGGCGACTTGCTGACCCAGATGGGAAAGGACACAGAAGCCTACAGATTGCCCCATCAGCTTATGTTGTGGGAAAGGCTGCATAACTCCCTTTCCCCATGATGCTCTGACTCTGGCACCAGGTGCCTCAGGCATTGGCAGCCTTTGCACTCTACCCTAGTCAGTGGTTTCCGTGCCTGCCTGCCTTGCTGCTGCAATGGCTTGGGAAGCTGGACCCCAGGTCAAGCCAGGAGCAGCACAGGAAATCTGTGCTGAACAGAGAATAAGACCCCAAAAGAAACAGGATTCCTCCTCGTGTATCTGTGGTGTTTTTGAAGGCTGCTATGGCAACCTAAATGAGACTTTGGGTGGGAAAACAAACCAAACAGACCAGCAGCAGGTCATGGCAGCTGGCAGCCAGAGCCACAAGCTGTGTGAATGCTGAGAGGACATAGCTAGGTATGGGAGTTATTGCACTTAGATTTGTGCATGCACCTAGTGAAAGCAAGGCTCTGCTCCCCCAGAACCACAACCCAGAGGGAGGGGGAATCAAGCAGGTGTGGCCAGGTGAGCTGCCTGCACAATGCATCAATTATGCCAGAACCCTCTAGCCCAGGGGTGGGCAAAATATGGCCTACAGGCCAGATCCAGCCCACCTAGAGATTCTGTTTGGCCCACGGCAGGACCCTCAGCCCTGCCCGGCCCAGGCATGGGGGGCAGTCCAGGCTATGGCACATGTGGCTGGTCCTGCTGCCCCTGGATGTAGAGGTCCCACCTAGAGCAAAGCACAGCCCACCCTATCTCTGCATGCAGTTCTCAGGCACACCAGGAGCTGTAGTTGACAAGGCCAGGTGCCTGGCGGCGAGACAGAGGTGGCACACTGGCCAGACTCGGCTTCCAGGTAGCTCCCATGGTAGCAGATCACTCTTGCCCTTACACTCTGGCTGTCACAGCCAGTGTCTCTGCCACAGATGCCAGACCCAGGCCTACTGCCCAAGCATCCCAGCCTATCCGACCAACACCCACCACTGGGGGCACCAACGGAACAAGTGGGAGGGCAGACGGGGTGTCCATGGAGACTGACCCAGCATCCCCCTGGACGGGGCACACTCAGCTGGGCAGATGGGATGGTGCCATGGGAGGGCATGGCCTCATCCTATCCACCCAGCCAACCATGCTCTGCTTGCAGGGGTCTTGGGCCGATCTCCATGAAGACCCCACCTTCCCACTCCCTCAGGCGCCCCTGGCAATAGGTGCAGGGCAGACGGAGCCAGATAGGATCGATTGGTATCTCCGTGCCTCACCATAGATTCATAGATGTTAGGGTTGGAAGGGACCTCAGTAGGTCATTGAGTCTGACCCCCTGTCCTGGGCAGCAAACAGTGCTGGGGTCTGCCTGCCCCAGATCAGTGCTTGTCCAGCCTCCTCTTGAAGACCTCCAAGGTAGGGGAGAGCACCACCTCCCTTGGGAGCTAATTTCAGATTCTGGCAACCCTTACTGTGAAAAAGTTCCCCTACCCCACCGCACCAGGCGATGTAAACAGTCATGACTTAGGACTGCAGCCAGGTCAGCACTCTCCCGCTCTGCCCTCAACAGCTCACCAGAACTTAGGTGACCCTCCATCCCAAATAATTGCCCACCTCTGCTCTAGTCCACACCAGGCCTGACAGGACAGCTAAACCTGATGAAGGGCCTTGGGAGCCAAGTAGCCTGTGCCTAAGACTATGAGGTGGTGAGCCAGCAGAGAAAACTCAGAGTGGGAGTTTGGATCAGAGCAGCAGAATGAGCAGGCAGGTTTTCTCTGTTTTGGATCAGAGCAGCAGAATGAGCAGGCAGGGTTTCACTGAAGCCCTGACAGCCAGCAGCCATCCTTCAGGCTGCTGGGCTGGATGACCTTACTGCTGTCCTGGCCCGTGTCGCCAAGGCATCATGGTCAACTACTGCCACCTTCAGGAGAGGCTGGGAAGTGCAGCACTGGACACCAGCCCATGTGTGTCCAGCACAGCTCTGCCCCTGAAGTCTATGGGTCCTGCATGGTGGAGGTGGTAGGTGATGCTAGTAGAGCTGAAAGGGCAGGGAAGCATGCTGGCTGCAGGGTATTAGATGCACACTCATGCCTGGACAGTGCCTGCTCCAACAGGGAGACTAAGCCCAGGCAGCCTCTGAGCCCAGAGGCCTGGAGGCATGGGGTACCACCTCTGGGCCTCAGGAATCAGTGCTGCCAGTCTGGGCTGGCCAGGGAACACCACATCAGCATGGATGTGCTTCAGGGTACTAGGAGCTGCCTAATTTCTGGGAGGGGGGTACAGAGATGCCAATTGCTCTGTGTCCACCCTGCCTGGGATGTCAGAAGGGAGTTGGCAGCACCATTCCCCAGTAGAAGGGTGGGGGGTAGGGGGTATACTGTGCCTTGGGACAATAAAGCTGCCCTTGTTGTCAGTTTGCACAGCCTGGGGCTCTCCCTGTGCACAGATGACTGGTACGTGCTGGCCTGTTGCTCAAACTACTTTATAAGTGCAGGGAGAGGGTCAGATGCTTGGCTTGCACAGAGGCCCATAGGCACTCAATGCAATGAAAATAGGCCTGGTTTCTTCCCTGCTCATGGCAGGTTTTATTTAGCATCAATTAAATGAAAGGCTTTACAGCATCCCCAGACAGCAGGCAGGCAAAAGACACCTATCCCAGAGTGCTGGGGGTTTGTCTGCAACCCAAGGAAATCAGTGGGGTCTTCCCATCTCTGTACTGGACTTGGGATCAAGCCCTTGGCTTAGCTAGAACACAATTTCCCATTCAGCTGTGGTAAGGTGGGACTCCCTACAACAGAGCTTTGATGTGTGCTTTGAGTGCACCCACCCACCCAGCTCTTCCTCTGTGTTGTGTCACCAATCTACTTATCCAAAGAGATACCCATCTGGAGCCTAATCCTACTGGGGACCAGGACAGACCACCCAGTGACTTTGACATGGGCAGGTTAAGCCTCTGCTTATAACTCCCAGGGTCAGATCCACTCTCAGCACCAACAGTGGAAAGTGCAGTAACGGCTCTAGATCTCCCATGTGCAGAGTGAGGAGATCAGGCCCCATTGCAATCCCAGTCTACAGGGCTTGTCTGCCCAGTCAGAGAAAACAGCACAATCCAGGGAGGTGAGTGGTCCTAGACCAGCAGTGGACAAAATACGGCCCATGGGCTGCATCCAGCCCACCAGACTATATCCAGCCCACAGGGCCCCTAAAAAATTTAGGAAATTAATATTTATCTGCCCCTGGCTACCTGTCAAAGAGCCAGGGGCAGTAGGACCCAGAGGAAGCCACAACAGGCTCCTACAAGAGCAAGGCCCCCCAGCTGGAAGCCCCTGCCTAGCAGGGGCTTGTGGCCTGAGACCCTGGGGCTGTTTGTGCCTCCAGGAGTGAGAAATTCAGGTAAAGGCAGGAAGTGGGGGTGGGGGGAGTGGAAGCAAGTGGGAGTGCAGGAGCACGGGGCCTGTGCCAGTGTCTTGGGGCCAGCACCAGCAGGGCCCAGAGTGGGGTGGCAGGAGCATGGGGTGCAGGCTGGCAGGAGGCTGTGGAGCCATGCTGGGCTGCACCAGCAGGGAGAAGGGGGAGCTGGCCCAGCTCCATAGAACCCCTGCCACCCGGGACCCTGCACACCTGCCGCCCCACTCTGGGGCCTGCCGGCACTGGCTCTGAAACACCGGCACGGGCCCCATGCTCCCGTCCAGTTGCCGCTGTGCTCCCGCTCACTTCCAATCCCCCCAGCCCTGTGGTACAGGCAGGGACAAGCACACAAATCAGGACAAAATTTTTTTTTAATTAAATTAAAATATATTATTATGGGTGTTTGCGGCTGGGGTGGGAATGCAAATACCCAGATCTCCACCTCCTCATGTACCTAGCTTATGCTGCCTCCGCAGCTGGTGTCTGGGCCTGACCAACTGCTGCTGACCTCTCCCATGGCTAAGGAAGGCCACAAGGGGGCACTTGGCTGACACATTTTGGTGCTGGAAGCCAGGACTGATGTTATCCAGAGGCAGAGCCCCTTAGGGATTGGCAAACCCTGCTCTCTGCTCCATAGGGGCCTATGTGCTGTCTTCCCTTTCCTGGAGCAGGAAGCTCCCAGGCTATATGTGAACACAGGTGACATCCCTGAGGGATGAGCTGCCCTCACTGCCTCTCCAGCCGAGTGTGAGCAGGGAGGTTGGAGAGGCACACTGGAAGGTCCTTTCTCTGCCACAGGACTCGGGCGCACAAGCAGCTGTACTCCTGCCTGGGGCCCTGAATGCTCCCCGAGTGCTCCCACTCCTCCCACCTTCCCCTGCCCAGACCAGTGCCTGGCGGTCTCTTCTGCTTTGAATAGGAGCCTTTTGCCAAGGCCTGGCCCAGCCTCATGAACATTTGGTGACAGAGGGAGATTCATGGGGATTATCCATTAAGAATTATGTGGGGCAGCATGTCCCCTTCCCTACATGGCCCTGCTATGTCCAGTAACCTCCAAGGAGGGTGGAGGCCCCCGTCAATTGCTTTCTCTAGGTGGTGAATGACCAGCTCAGTCCTGACCGGGGCAGATTGCCACAGTCCTTGGATTTGAACTACTGGGCAGCAACCGAAGCCTTACTCCAGTGGGCAGAGGTGCAGCAAGTGCTGGCAGAAAGGTGGGCTCCATTGCCCTGGAGTGTGAGCTGGATTTCTGCCAGAAAAATGTTGTAGTATAGACTAGGGCTGGCACAGGCAGATGCTGTGGGTGGCTGATGACAACATACAGTGGCCAGTGCTGCTTTGGGAAGCTGTCGCTTGGCTTCTCCCATACATACCCAGCTTTCCCTGGCTAGGCGTGAGGGGAGAGGGCCTACAAAGTGGGTGGGTCTCAGGCACTCAGGGTGAAAGTTGGTAACAGTGGGCAGGAAGTGGGAAGGAACCACAGGGTGTTTTTACTCTCAGGAAATGCACTTCTACTGTTGCTAGGCAGAGGAGATAGACACACATAATATCTGAGACCACTCTGGGCACTCCATGGGATTCCAGTAGTTGGGGATTTGGGGCATCGTTGGGCAATGAGGGTTCCTGACCAGGGGCAGACTGGGTACTGCCTGCAGGTTTGAGCTTTGTATCTACATCTTTCTCTAATAATGACTTCTACCATGAGGGTTCCTGAGAGGTTTAGAGCTCCCTGTACCACTGAAGTGCACCTACCTCTGGGCTGGCCACTTCTGTTTAAAAGTACATGGCAGCAGTCTGCAATGGCTCTGACCTGAGAGTGCAGGGGCACAACACTGAGTCTTGAGCTTGGCCAGGATGCTGGAGCCACCACCCAGGTCCTGGGGAAAGTGCTGGTCTGACGTTGGATTTAGGCTTTGAAGGCTGGTATTGGGGTCTGGTAGAATGGGGCAAGTGGTTCCATCTCCCCCTGTCTACCTCCACAGCGTGGAGGGGCTAGCCTGAGGTTGGCAAGGGGAGGTGCGGGCACTGCTCTCTGAGCCTTGAATGCTCAGAGCAAGTGAGCAGCCTTTGTCTGGAGACTGTGTGGGGAGCACAGGGGCTCACGTGAAAGGCCACTGCAGGGGCTGCTGAACACCCTGGGGTTGTGCTCTAAGGAAACTACTTTGAAGCCAGGTTGACTGAAGTTGGTGGAGGCTAGATGCAGGGGGGAGCAGCATGAGCTCAAAGTGAGCTTCTGCTCTTCTCTGGGCCCAAGGCTGCCTGTCTGTGTGGGAGAACTAATGCCTGCAAGTTTGTGGGTGATGCTGACAGCATGGAATGGCTGTGACTCAGGAAGGCAGAGGATGAGGGATCTCAATGACCATGGCCCTCTGGGCCCCCTTCATCTCCCATGATGCCCTGCTTCCCCATATGCCACCATCATGTTGTTTTCCTTTTCTAGTTCTGCACCCTGGGTTCCTCTTACTCTTCCACTGACATGTCCCATACTTGGCACCAGGATCTCCCTTCATTGTCAAGGCTCTAGTCCAGTCACCATATTAGGGGGCATAAGGGTCAGACTCTGGGAACATAATCTTCCCTTGGAAGGCTGGTTTCCTGGGACCACCAGGGCATGTGTATGGAGCACAGGACTGCAGCAGTCTGGAGAGCCCTGAACATCCCAGCTAGGCCTAGTACTAAGCCCAGCTGGATTCTGCTGTATTCAACAGTGGAAGGAGAGGCTGGAGCCCCCTGGCCTTTCCATTCACTTGGCTTAGTTTGAACAGCATTTCCTCTTTCTGGTAGAGAACAGTCTGCCAGGCTCTCTGTGCAGGCCCTCCTCTCAGAGAGGCTGTAGATGGGCCAACGTGTCCACCTGTGAGGGGCTGTTTATATGGGACCAGCTATAGCTCTGTGTGCGTTGGGAGGCCAGCCAAACTTGTGAGTACATCTGGCACTGCGGATGTAAATAGCCCAGCCTTGTGATATAATGTGGTTACACTGTAAAGTTTGGGAGAAGAGAGTGCAGCGGGCTAGAGGAGCCAGGGAAACACTATAGCTGGTACAGGAGGCCCCTGTCAGTCCTGCCAGGCCACGTTGCTGTACTAGTGGCCTTGCAAAAGCACTGAGGGCTCTGTGCCTGTGAACATCCCCCTGCAAGCAGAATGTAGCCATTCATCCCTGGATAAGACAGAAACTTTGAAGCCTCAGCAGTCAGCCACATGCTGTAAACCCCTCTGCTGAGCCAGGCCTTCCCAACTTAATTGGAAGGAGAGACAGACTACTTCTAATGGGTTTTTCCTGTCTAGTGGGGTGAGGCAGGGACATTCTAGTCAAACAAGTAGTGGCGGGGAGGCATCAGAGGGTCACCCTCTGCCCAGCTGCATCTTCATACAGCCACTGAACCAAAAGATGCACTGGTGGCCAAGGCATACCTCTGTGCCTGATCTTGAGCCCCCAGTACCTGGCAGGCATGGTTGAGAGGAGCTGCTGGGGATGCCCCCTGAGCACCTTCATTTGCCTACTTCTGGTTCAGAGCAGCTAGGAGGAGGTGGGGTGCACTCAGGGCTGGCTTTGGCAGGGCGTGCTGCTGCCACAGTGTAGATGTGCCCATAGATCCCCTGGCCCATAGATCTGGACCAACTCTGCTCCTACCACTTTGAGTGGAGGAAGCAAGGCGTTGTGTTCTCTGTATCCCACAGGCAGAGCATATCTCACTTTGCAGAACATAGGATCATATTTGGAGAGCAAAATGTTTAGAGTCAAAGGCTCAAGATCGTGTGCAAAAAATGTGAATGCAAAGCCTCCTTGCAAAACGTTTCTGCTGCTCAGACATCAAGACAATTGTCCATGCAAGAAGGGTGCAGTTTCTGTTGCCCTTTTTATGTACAACCTACCCTTGTACTTCTAAAAATAACATTACTAACCACATCTTGCACCAACATCCCACTGACTTCCAGTCAGCTCTACCTTCCGTTGCATTTTCGTTGGGCTCTTCTATCTAGTTCATAAACATGTCCTGTCTTAATTAATTGTATTATGGTTTTCTGTAGCTAGCAGTGGAAATGTCTTGTGAGATCTGCCCAAGGTGATCCAACAGAATTTGTATTTGGTGTGGACAGTTTAGACTGGATTAAAAGGATAAGTCAAGCAATGACTGAATTAAAAAGAAGGCACAGCAAAGTGATAGGTAAGGAGTAAAATGCAGTTTAGGTGCAAGGCAGGCAGGATCTGGAGGCTGTTGATGAAACCACCAGCATATTGTAATTCAAAAATGTCCAAGGCCCAGTTTAGCATGTATACATCTGGGACTTTATTTAGTCCCATTTGGGACTTTTCAGGCTCACTCATAAATTACAAATAAAGAGAACGGGAGGTGTTGGTGGATGTTGTTCCTCTCTGCCAGGCCCCCCATGCTGAGAGTTTGTCAGCCAATCATATTTGAGGGTTGGGGCTAAACGTCCTTCGGGCTGGAGTTGTCATGAGGAAACCCATTGCAGACCGGAGAGGAGGCTCTTCCCTCACAGAGGTCAGGGAAGTTTATTACATGCATTAAAAATAACTGAAAAGACAAAACATTTATTTAGAATCACCCCATCTGTTCCCTCTCTTCTCTCTCACTGAAAGGCTGCTTTTGTGTCAGAGCCAAATTCATGTGTTTGGGAAATAACTTGCAAGCACTGCTGTCACTGGCCTTTCCTGAGTGGTCTTTCTAAAGGAAAGGGGACAGGCAGTTAGTCATAGATTGACAAACAGGGCTGCACCTCAGAAAGCCCCTGCCTACACTAAGAAATTCTGTGTTGCTTGCTAAAGCAAACAGCTAACAGATGAGCTGCTGTCTGAACCTGGCCACCCAGATCCTTGTGCTACCTTTCTTCCCACCACACGATAAACGTAGGACTGCAGGCATCAGCCGCAAGCCCCCTAAATTCAACTCAGCTAGTGCAACTGCAGGAGAGAGACTCACAGCCCACTTCAGCCAGTGCTGCCAGCTCTTGCAGCAGGGACATCCTAGCTGTGGACATCCTAGCTGTGGCCTGTGAGCTGCCCCCAAGGCTAACACTGAAGTGCAGCCTTCCTCACTGCAAGGCCCAGCAGTGCTTCATCTCATGACAGGAGGCCACCAGCTGTGAATGTGTGCATTGCATGCTGGGGTCTGTAGCTTCCACAGATTGTGCATATGTGTTAAAGAGGGGCATCAAGGAAATATCCAGACTGCGAGGTCCTGGAGGGGCTGGGCATTTAGGGGCCGAGTAAGCATGGCGGGATCTGCTGTCAAAGTCCAGGGTACAGATCTCTGTTGGGGCCATGTTTTGGTGGTGGCAGAGTGAATGATGATGGCATTAATCCCTGCAGCTTCCCAACCACTAGAAGTGGGACTGGATCCAGTTTACAAGGAGCTCATGGTCTGAATCTGCTCCAGGAGGACCAAGTGAGTTTGACAGCCCAGTATTTAGGAGCAGAGGTGGATGTGGCACGTTCCATTCTGTGCAACTGAAGGTGGTTTTCATGTGGCAGCCAGAGAATAACCTTTGAGCTATTCTGCACAGAGCAGGGACAGCCTGGTTATCAGTATCTGTGTGAA
Source organism: Alligator sinensis (assembly GCF_000455745.1). Taxonomy (NCBI): domain Eukaryota; kingdom Metazoa; phylum Chordata; order Crocodylia; family Alligatoridae; genus Alligator; species Alligator sinensis. The sequence continues at coordinate 162,214 of NW_005842514.1, read as the reverse complement.
GTGAGTGTCTGTCTCCTGATGGGAAGAGATGTATGTTTTACTTCATGGAAATAAGGGACGATAACAGGTGCCCACCTGAAAGAGCAGCCTTGATCATTTGTTTTAAGGGGAGAGAGATGAGGAGCGGGCTGTGGTCTGACTACTTGAGTGTCAGCTTCCCTTCTCCCCTGCCCTAGCGATAGGTGTGTGCCACATGAAACTGAGATCTCCCCTGATAGGGCCAGCCTGGAACCATTCTGACTCTGTGTGAACACTCATGGCAGTGGAATCTGTAACTCTGTGTTACCCAGTTCATTACTGTTTTGATGGGTTGGCAAGCAAATACAACAGTGCTGTGCCTGGAAATTGCTTGTTTCCTGTTTACATGGGGCCCTTGGATCCCAGCACAGCTGCTGGGGCTGTTCTGAAAGTCTTGAACATATTGGAATGGGGAGCATTCCTTCTGAAGTGTGTTCAGTGTTAATGAAAAGTGCCTCATGGCTGGCGACCTCTGTCTCCAGACCAGGCAAAGCACATCCTTCTAGCCCAGACCCAGAGGGGCCTTTTGGAGTGAGAAGGCAGGACATTCTGTAGGAGCCTTGCAGTCCTTTGTGTTCCTGGAGACACTGCCAGCAAGGGAGTACACCCTGAAACAGAATCACCCACTGTGCAGCCATCTTCCAAGGCCTCATCTCTGCCAGCAAGGCAGGCCTGTTCAAGCCTGATGCCTGGTGCTATTCAGTGGGGGGCCGTCATGTGCCAGAGTTTGTTAGGAGGCTGTTAGGGAAATTCAGCAGTCTATGTCTCCACTCGGCCTCAGGAATAGTTGTTCTGAAGCAATTTGGTCTCTTCTCCACTGATTTGCTTAGGAAGGCTGTAACCTAGAAAAGCAGTGTGGAGCAGAAAGCGGTGTTTAAGGCTGATTTGCATTGGGCAGGGAGCCATCCATGGGTACTGAGCACTGTACTGGTAGCTACAGGTAAGATAACTGTTAGTGAGTGTGATGTATCCCATAGCTGTTCCTGAGAGCTGTTGCCCACTTCCTTTGTGCTCACCTGCCATGCTTTGATGTAAAATAAATAGAGGGGAATGTGAGTGCTGAAAAAAAAAGGGAGACAGAGCTCTCTCAACAGGGAGTGTGTCCTCTTCACAGGGCTCCACCTCCTCTACACTCTGTCCTCACACCACACCTGCCAGGATAATACTATGGTCTTTTCAGTGTAGCCGAGTCTCTTGACCGGTAGCTCACCCTGTCGCCAACACTTCCTACACCCTTCCAAGTCAGGAGTTCATTGGGGCTCAGGTAATCCTTAATTAAGCCCCTTTTATTGACGCTCATGCTTTGTGAGTCCAACACCAGTCACTGGGTCCTTACACACCCTTGATGGATGGATTTTCCCACCAATCAATTACTTCTTTACTCAGGCCTCATTGATTTCATATTCAACAATGTTAACCTTATCAAAACTGCAAGTCTTCCTCAGTGGTGCCCTTCAGCCAGCCCATCTGCTTCACCAACTTGCTCCCTAAGAGAGGCGTCACAGCCACTCCCCACACCAAGTGGCTTACCCATTTCCTGGCCTCCACACAGGTGGGCTGAGTGGCCGACTCTTCTCCACCGGTTGTTACTCTCAGCAGCTCCTGCTCCGACCGCCCGAGGCTCACCCCCAGGCCAGGACCCAGTTTTGTTGCGCTCCCAGACTCTTCCTCTGTGCTTCTGCACAGAACTGCACTACTCTCCTCCAGGAGATTATGCATTCCCCTCTGCAGGGGTAAAGTGCCGTCTTTTTGGGGGGCCTGCTGGGCCTCTCAGGGGCCAATCACACCTGGCTCCCCAGATACATAATTGCCAGCAGCTGGGACTTGCTGGCACTTCCAGGGTTATTCCTGGACAGACTCGCTGGCAACAGTGGAATCCTCGCATGACTTCCAGGTAAGTCAGGCAGTGACCCCAGTTGCACTCAGGGTCCCATTTGTAACAGGAGCCAGGGGACAGCTTCCTGTTACATTAACCTTCTCACAACACAGTTGTGCTGTCACAAGTATTGCTGGGTACAGAGCTGGCTGGGGTCTTGTCAGAATAACCACTGTAGCAGAAGCAAAAGTGAAATTTGGATGCCTGATTTAGGTTCTAGGCTTGTGTTTCCTCTGGGAGGTGAGGGGCTCAGCACCTCTAGAAATCACATCACTTCTTTAAGCATCTAACTATGGATACAGGGCCTAATGGCCTGCTGAAGTTTTGTGCACAGTGTACATGCCTGTGTGCTTACAACTGTGCATGTACAGATCACGTTTCAGATGTATTCAGGATCACAACCCAGTTACAAGCCACATGTGAATGGGCCTGTAGTTACATTGGTGATAAGACAAGGAATAGACTGAGACAGTGGATAAACATGCATCCCTTGGGCTTACAACTATGAGATAAAGGCTTTCAGTTACCACGGTGCTAGCTGAGGTTCACTCTAGTAACCCAGGTTTGATCCTCCTCCCCAGCCTACACCCTGTGCTACTGCTTACTGTTACCAGATTTGCCCATCACTTTGGGGTGTGCTCATTTATTAGGGATATGTTTTTAGGGTCTTGGTAATTCTGTCAATGTGCTGCTTGTGCTACTTGTGTTTCTATACGGAGCTGTATATCTCCCTTCTGCAAGTGCTCACCCCCAATGGAGCTATCTTGCAGGACTCAGTTTCAATGGGGCTGGGTTCCTCCAGTCACCAAATCAGTCATACACACAAACACACACAGATTAACGTGACACGCCTGACCTGGCCGGGTTGATCAGCATGGACAGGCTGACACCCTCATATGCCAAGAATCAGTTAATCAGAGCAACAATAAACTGCAGTCAGACACAAGCACACAGGTGAAAAGAATACCTCTGAATCTGGCTGGGTGTCCAGCTGACACCCTCGTGGGCCAGCATTCAGTTCATAAGGGCACATCTGAGTCAGACTAGGTCAATCAGCCTGTACAAGCTGATCCCCTTATGTGTTTCAAACTCAGCATGTCCCAATCTTTAGCCTCCTGATGAGCAGACCCCACACTATTTTTGGGCTTTACAGGGATCTTTAGCTTAGGTAAAAGAAGCGTTGCTGCAGAGCACGGGAGGAAGGAGAAGCAGAGAAGGAAAAATATACCCAGTTACTACCAGTTTGACTATAAAAGTTATTTATTGCCAAGTATATGAAATATATAATTGTATTAGTAGTAATAGACATGCAAAGGAAAAACAAACACAAACAATTACAGTATTACCCTGGTTTCACTAAGTATTTGGGGAAACTTAGCTCAAGCTTAACTAATACAGTTCAGGTTCAGAAATGTATGCCTAGAGAGAAAAGAGAGAGAGAGCGCTGGGATCTCACCAGTCCAAGGTACTTGGGTTGTAAAGCTGACAGGTAAAGTCCCTAGTACAATCCTTGAAGGGAGACGATGTTCTTCCAGTGTCCCGAGAACAACAGCGGGTGGTGTCACTACACACTGCTGCTTTTTTTACAGATTTTTATACCCTCAGTTCAGCTTCTTCAAAGCATTCTTAATAGTGTAAATCATTGTCTTTTCTCTTGACAAGGGGTTATCTGGTTTGGAACATCTCAGGAAATTGATTGATAATCAGGAAATGCATGGCTTGAAATTCCTATGGATAGCAGATATACTGATGGGATATCTCATGGTTTCTTCAGAAACGATAGATAGCTTGCAGCATCGGGGTTTGGGATTTTTACTTGTTGTGAACAAGCCTCAGTTTAGCATGACTTTTCCAGATCTTAATAGTCTTTAAACAGACTTAAGGCAATTATTGGGGTGTTTATATCCTTTGGGCGGGAGGACTTCCACCAGTCGCCCTGGGAAAAGTATGACAACACCTGTGGTTAGGGCTCCAATGGGCTGGACACTGTGATGAACCCTTTACCATTGTTCAAATGTTGCCCATACCCCCTCTGACTCGGTCTCTTGCCTCAGCATTCCCTAACCCAGCAACCGGGTTTTAGTCAATCAAATTTAAATAGGCCTCCCATAGTGGGACTGGGGAATGTATGGCCCAAGATGCCTATTAAACTTGGAGGTGTGCGTGTGTCAGAGGGGTGGGGAAGTCCTTTGTAAATCCAGATTAGAACTGGTCTGATAAATGCTGAGCCGGGTGTGTGTAAACATGGGTTGATTAGCATTTGGAGCACAGATTCCCCATCATGCAGTGCTCCCCGGCTTCTCTGGTCCCAGAATTCACTGCAGTCTCTGCTTCAGGCTTTCTGTGCTCCATCTCTCATGTAAATGAATGGTCATCTGGTTCCATCTCGGATGCAAATGAGACCTAGGGCAGTTGTTTCACTCTTGTCACCCTTATATGGAGGTTCTTAGGTGTGTCTCTCACTGCATCTTAATCAGTTTTGTTTAATGGGGGGAGGGAGGGGGGTGAGTCCTTTGTGAGTCAAACAGACAGTGTCCTGTGCCAGGGTTGCCCAAGAACACAGAGCTGAGACTTAGCATTACAGCTGTGTAAACTGATTGGCACATGCAGCCTCCAGGTGAGTGGGAGGCTCTGCTATGATGGGATTTTCCCTTCACTACAGGCTGATGCAGGGATAGCTCTTGGGTCAGCCACTATCACCAGCAGTGAACTGGCTGATAAAGATAAGCAAGGGATTTCCCCTCCCAATTCCCATTGTCTGCTGCTGGCAGGTCTGGATCCTGTCAGCCACTTTCCCTTGCTCTGGGCTGCAACTGACTCTGACCAAGCAACATGTGCCCACTGAGGGCAGGCGCTTGGGTGCAGTTGCTCTCATTATTGGGAGAAGCAGGTGTTGGGAACTGTATAGAGGGCTAAGATTTGCTAGCTTCTGCTACCCTGACCTTTAGCATCATCTCCAGGCAGAACATGGGGGTGAGAGAAGCAGGCCTGGCCAGGGAAAGGGGATGCTCTGTGAGCTAGGCAATGTGGGATAGCTGGAGGCGCCAGCTGGGAGAGTTTCTTCCTGGTGTGCTAATCTCCTCTCTGGTCCCATTTACTTTACCTGGTGTGGGGCTCATGGCCTGTTAGTTCTCTCCCCACAGTGCAGGGCAGAGCTGAAGAGCAGACAGCTTTCACCAAGACGCTCCCACTGGCTGTAGGAACAAGCACCAGACAGAGGCCCAAGCAAATACTTGGATCCTGCTGCCTGATCCAAGTTTATTAAAAGAGATGGGGGAGGGGAGCCCAGCTTTGCCTAGGGCATGTATTCAGGAAGGCACCACTCAGGCTGGCATGGCACAGCCAAACTCCTTGTGCCCTTCTGTTCACATTGCCTTGGACTGGCCAGTATACTCACAGCCAGTGCCCATCTACAAGCAACCCTACCTATCTGTCCTCTGCTCACCAGCCATTCAAGCCTATAGGAAGGGATACAATGTTAAATCATTTACCACTTTTGCCAATAGACCTCAGCTCTCCAGTTGGGGCTATATACGGTCCCTGCACCCAGCCATGCTTAGAGTTTCTGTAATTGATTGTAATTGCTGCAGCTCATGTATACATACCTGAGCTAGGATCTTACTAGCAGCTTGGGTACTGGTAATAGCAAAGCTGGCATGAAACAGGCTTTGGCTGCTGAGCACGTATGGAGAAGCCCAGGCAGGCTTCACAGGGAGGGGAGGCCCTACGCGTGCTGTACTGCTTCTTCCCCTGCTCTCCAGGGTTGGTGAACCTTGCCCGCCCCGGAAGCTCCTTTCACCACCTCCAGCCCCAGTCTTTTCTCTGGAGCACTGGGCTGGTGGAGGCCACAAGCTCAGCTGGTGCAGAAAGAGGTCAGTCACACAGACAGACACTGTGATGGTTATTTATGCCTTGAAAGCAGATTTCCCTTGGATTGAGCCAGCCCACGGCATGGCTGTGACACCCTCACAAAGGGCAAAAGCAGGGCTGAGACTGGTTGAGCCCAGGTTTGCTGGTGGGCTTGCAGAAATGGTACACAGAGCGGTGTCCAAGGAAGTCCTTCCTCACCTCATTCCGTGTACCTTCGCCACAGGGGCTTTCACCTGGGGATTGCCTTGACTCTGTGTTTTCCTTCAGACCAAGCAAACCCTAGCTCTAAGGTCTGTGTGTCCCTCCTTGCTGGGGCACAGGAGTACTGGGCACAAATACAGTATATTTACAGATTTGGACTGTGGCTGTTTGGATGCTGTCTGCAGGGGGTGCCACAGGGCCCTGCAAGAAGAACGGGCAAATTCTGCCTGCAGCCCTGCCAGCTGGGGCCAGCCCCAAATCTAGTTGTCTTGGAAAACTGCCTGTCGGGCTCTGGATATGCCTTTCTCAGGGCTGCCTGTATGTACTCATTCAGAAAGCATGGGAGGAGCCCAGGCCTGTTGCCATGGTGCGTGGAGGGAACAGTCCTGGCACAGCAGTCCCTCAGCACTGCCTCTGGTGGCTTCTCTGGGGCTTGCCTTGTTAAGGGAAATGCAGAGGCTTTAAGAAGGGCTGGGCGAGGGCTGGGGAGGAGGGAATCAATTTCATGCAGCTTTCCTCAAAGCAAATCTGGATTGAGTTTAGGAAGTGAGGAGCAAAGGGGTAGCAGAGCTCCAGCCCACCCCCCACCCCACCCCACACTCAGTGTGCTTAGCAGACAGCTCTGGTTGTTTAAAGGCCTGCGCGTGGCTCAGATGGTAGGTTACATGAAGCAGTGGGTGCTGGATAGCCTATGCCCCTGCTGCTCCTCGCTGCCTGAGTTGTGTCTCCAGAAGGGAAGGAGCTGCGAGTGCTGGGTATGTACAAGTTTTCTCTCCCTTCCCCCCAATCCACCCCATTAGATTTAATCATCCATATCTGGGAAGGCATATTACAGCCTGGACAGTTGCCAGCTCTGTGGTGCTAATGCAGGCATGAGGTGGGATTGCTGTGCTCACACATAGGGAGATGAGTGGGAGATAGCAGCCCGAGCTTCCTAAGAAAGGAGCACTGAGCCCTGGCTTTCTGGCTGCCCTGGTGCTTTCTCTGCAGGGGATAGGAGCTGTCAGACCCTCCTCCTTGGGTTTGTTGCTTGTTTCCTGTATGCTAACCATAGCGCTTGGGAGGAAGGGGTGAGTATGTGTGCGCACACATGAGAGAGAGAGAGAGAGTGATGAGCAACCTGGACAGTGTAACTCCCGGGGGGTAGGGGAGCTGGCTCAGGAAACAGGCTCTTGCTTCTTGGAGGCATGGTAGGGGGAGGCTTGTGCAGGATTCAGGCAGTCTCAGGGTCCATCTGGGCACTGCAGGGATTCCCCAGG
>NW_005842514.1:144747-154873 GCF_000455745.1 Alligator sinensis | reverse complement strand
ACAGGTATTGGTCTCAGGAGGGGCAGCCTATTGCCAGGACTGGGGTTTCACACGGTTCTGTGTAGCATTGACTGGCATCTTAGTAGCATGGAGGCTCGGAGGCTGTGCTCTGAGGCTAGTGACTATGTGAGGCTGTGTTTGAGGGGGAGGCAATAACCAACAAACAGTTGGATAAACAAACCCTGGTTCCTGTCTCAGAGGAGTCAGATCCAGGTTCATAGATGTCATAGATTTCATAGACATTAGGACTGGAAAGGACTTTATAAGATCATCAGGTCCAGCCCCCTGCCCAAGGGGCAGAAAGTCAACTAAGGTCAAAGGATCCCAGCAAGATAAACGTCCAAATGTTTCTTGAAAGAGTCCAGATTAGGTGCTCTGCGGGGAGTTTGTTCCAGGCCTTGGGGCTTGGACAGTAAAGAAATTGTTCCTTATGTCTAGTCTAAAATGGTCTTGCAGGAGTTTGTGACTGTTGGACCTTGTCATCCCCTGGAGTGCTCTGGTGAACAAGTGTTCCTCCAGATCCTGATGGACTCCCCTTATGTACTTATAGGCTGCCACCAAGTCACTCCTGAGCCTGCGCTTCTCCAGGCTGAAGAGTCCCATAGCTCGCAGCCTCTCTTCATAAGGCCTGTTCTCATGCCCTCTGATCATGCGTGTGGCTCTCCTCTGGACTCTTTGAAGCTTTTCCACGTCCTTCCTAAATTGTGGAGCCCAGAATTGGATGCAGTACTCCAGCTGCGGCCTCATCAAGGCTGAGTGCATTGGGAGTATGACATCCAGGGTCTTACTCGAGATGCACCGGTAGATGCAAGCCAGAGTTTTGTTCGCTTTGCCAGCTGTGGTATCGCATTGGTGGCTCATATTCATTTTGTGGTCAATCATGACCCCCAGGTTTCTTTCAATCATGGTGTTAGCAAGTGTAGCATAGCCAAGCCTATAAGTGTGATGTGGGTTTTTATTCCTGAGGTGGAGCACATTGCATCTTGTCCATTCTGTGGCTGTGTTGGGCAAGGCAGGTGGTGGCCCATGCATGTGGTTTGTGAGAGCACCCCCCAAGGCCACATGCCTCCCTGGGGACAGCCTCATGCCAGTGCCCAGTATGTACTCCACTGATTTCACTGCAGGGGCTCAGTGTCAATATTCCCATTCTACAGAGGTGACTCCAAGTACTTGCCCAAGATCAAGGAAAAGTCCTCAGCAGTGCGGGGAAAGGAAACTACGTCCTGAGTTCCAGGCCCCCAGTCCAGCCAGTAGACAGCACTTCCAAGTTGGGAAGTGGAGGGGGTCTGTGTTCCAATGGACCTTTCAGTATAATATATTCTTCTGGCACCTCCTGGCAGCCTTCAGCCAATAACAAAGTAATACTGTGACTTTGCACACATAGCTCTGCAAGAAAGAACTCAGGAACTCTGTGGGACTATAGGGCCAACTATGTCCTGGGTGCACGTTCGCTCCCCCGGTCACCCGCCCCCCCCCCCCCCCCCCCCCCTTCCCCCATATATTCTTTTCTGGGTGGTGGGGTGGGGAGGGACCTCTTTCTGTATCATCTCTCCCAAGAGGGGACACTACTCAGTGACGTGGAGATCCTGCTTCTCTTCCCCTGCAGTCCTGGAGTGCAACGCTAACTCCTGGCAGGTGTCCCCCATGTTTCCAGATGCTCATCATTTGGGCCTTTGGGCCTTTGAGTTGAACTGGGTTTCCACCAAGCATTCAGTATGTTCCTATATTTCATTGCTGCAGGGAAAGTTTCAGGGGCCCTGTGCATGCTCTGATCTTTGTGTTAAATGAATTTTGGGGGCTCAGGCACTAACACCACATCCAGAAGTGACATGCTCTGGCCTTATCTTGACACCCAAGTCACAGGGTCTAACTTCTGCCCTCTAGTCAGGGCAGACACCCATTGGCATCATGCGGGGCTTGCCCTGGCTGTGCCTCTTTCTCTGTGCTCTCTGGGGTTTTGAGTGTGTTATCACAGTTGCAAAAAAAGTCCTGCTTTCTTCACCTTGCCTGGGATTTCAGTGCTGGAAGAGGGTCACCTGAGGAACAAAGCACCATCAAATGCAGTGGGTAGAAATCTTCGGGGAGTACCCTGGGTAACTGTTTATTGTGTGGCCCATAGAAACGTGAGTTCCTTGTGATTCACGTTGCCATTCCCAGTGCCAGCCTTCATCACCATGCTGCAAAGCCTGTGGGTGAAACAAGCTGGAGCAGCTGTCACTGCCATCAAAATGAGCTGAGATTCCAATTAGCTTTGCTCCTTGCAACAGCTGGCTGTGGTCTATCCCACGCCCACACCCCTGACAAATCTGTAAATACAACACAGTTCTGTGGCTGCCAGTGCTGCTTATCCCATGACAGGCCCATAAATCACAGCCTAACTAGTGATTATGTTCTGGTAAGTGGTGGTCGTCTGGCTTCATAATTATTTTATTGCGTGTTTGATTTCACGGTATATTCATTTTTCCCAGGCAAGAGGCAGATTCAGCTGAATGGTTATGTCAGACACAGGGTTATTAGCAACATGAGATAACAGAAAGTAACAGCTCAGCTTGCACCTAGTCTTACCCATCCCTCAATGGCACAGATATGGATGGCATCTCCAGGGACATTAGCTAGCGTACAGATGACAGGAACTCCATAACCGTACACTGCAAGGTGTTCATGATCCCTAGCCACTAGGATGATGGCATCAGCCTTCTTTAGACACAAATGTGAGTAACTTATTTTTTAAATGTAGATAGCATCAATATAGTCTACCCAAGAAAGCACAATGTGCATTTTCTCTGGCACACTGGGGAGAACAGGAAACTGAGTGGCAGTGGCTGGCTGCATGTTGGCACAGATAGTGGAGGCTCTGCCATTTCAAAAGTTCTGGGAAAACACCAGTTCCAGAATTAGTCTTCATGGTATGGGGAGCTGATAGCATACTGTGAGCTGATAGTGCTAGTGCAGACAGGACAAGAAGGACCTGAGGTCTGGGCTGGGCTGTTGTAAGCTCTTTTCATTCCCTTCACGTCAGATAAGTAGTGGGATAACTGCAGGGTGGGCCTGCAAAGAACTGCATCACCTGGAAAACAAGCTTTCAGGAAGCTCCAGTCATGGCTCAGAAACAAACCAGACATGCACATGATCAGCATGGTCATGTGGTCCCAGTCAGAGGGACAGAGGGTGGAAGTTCCAACCCCAGCTCCTCCTGGCATGAAGTCCAGAGGGCAAAACCACAAGCAAGTTGGGGCAGGGCCAGTCCCTTTATATTTGCACAGTGATTCTGACTGGGACCTTTGGGCACTGCCATGGTGTGAATCGTTGTTAATGGTAATAGTGGAATCCCAGTACCCATGTCAGCTGGGTCAGGAGCTCCATAGGCAGGAAACAGACTTGGGGCCATGCCATCACTCCCACACTGCTGTCAGACATTTCCCATATCATGAATTCATTGTTGGGTGATGATGAGTTAGTTACTCTGGTGCTGGGATGGCCCCAGCCTGTAGCCATGCTTCTCTCCTCTTGCTTGGATCTTGTTGTGTAGTAAAAACCAAAACAAATCAGTAAGAGCTGCAGTTTGCCAGTTCCTCCAGAGATGCTTAAAACAGGAATGGTGCTGGGGTGAGAGGCAAAGCCAGTGGAGAAGGGGTCTCCCACAAGTAAGCTCAAGCTGTCTCAGATCACAGATAAAATGAGTTAGCAGTCTGGGGGGAGTGACATCCCTGTTGCTTACCCAAACTGCCATTTGGCATATTTAGAGTTCTCCACTCAAGTGAGACCTCAAACTGCTCAGAGATGTAGTCAGGATTGTGGGGTGTCAGCAGAGCTGTGATGAGGGGAACCCAGAGTAGAGTGGGGGCTATGAGCTGGCCTGGCAGCACTTCTGGACACATTGTGGGACAGAGCAGGGAATGCTCTGCCCATGCCGGCCCATGCAGTGCTCTCATGTACACCAGGTTCCTAAGCTTTCTCTTGCCATACTCTGATCAGAGTGAGCCAGGGCCATTCCTGAGGCACACTGATTAGGCTACTTGGGGGCAGCTGCAGCTCCCTGGAAGAAATCTGCTCAAATTGCAGACCGCACACTCCCATTACTGCTCAGTATGCCTTGTAGCTTGCTTATTGCCAAGTCTGGTGGCCTGGGGTCCCTCGGGGCTCAGGTTCTCATTAGAGGTGGGTGATGTCCCAGAATGCAGGGAACACAAGGTGGCATCACAACCTCTGTGTTGGCACGCAACATTGAGTCAGCTCTAAGCCTGCTCCCTGATGTAAAGGGTGGGTGGACATCTCTGTCTGGAGTGCATTCTTGCTGCACATGGAGGTCCCTGTCAAGAAATGGGGGGTGGGAGGTCAGGGTGGGGCTACACCAGAGCAGAAGGAACCCTGAGTTCATGTGAAAGTTCTGCTGTGGATTTGTGTTCTGATCCTGGGCAAGACCCTTCCCTTCCTTCTGCTTCCTTTTCCTCCTCCATGACAGAGCATGAGGGCTGAGGTGGGCATAGGCTGGCTTAGCCCTGAAGGAGGTGGGAAGAGTCGAACACAGCCTTGAGGAAGACCTGCTCTGTGGGTAGTGTGGCAGAATGCAGCCAGTAGGATGGGGGGTGGATTCAGGGGTGCAGTGCTGTAAAGGTGGGATCTGATTGAGGATGGGGCCACAACACTGGGTGGGAGGGCTCTGAGTGGGAAGCAGAAAACAGCTATCAAGAAGAGGGCCACTGGCAGGCATGGGACATGGTCTTGTTGCCACACAGCTCCCCAGATATTTTGTGGGGCTTGCAGCTCTGAATCTGTCTGGCAGCAGGAGCAGATACTTTGTGGTGACCCCAATAGACTGAACACAGTGTCTTGTTACACTGCACACAGTGTGTGTCCCTGGGGGGACGCACATCTCAGCCATCATTCAACAGTCTACATTACCGTGTCTGTATTCCTATGTGAACCTTGGCCCCAAGGGCCCTGGGAGCTCTCTGGAAGCAGCCCTTTCCCTTTCAGGAACATGTGTTGAATGTTGCTCTCCAGGTTCCTTTCTCTCCAGTACTTGGCTCACGCCCCAGCCCATTGTTCTTGGAATGAGCTCATTTTAATCACTACTTATTATTTTTTAACTAAACTGCTTGACCAAAAAAATCTGTTTATCCACTGTGTTTATGACTTCTTCAAAGATGCTACTTCCCCCATTGCCAAGGCAGGGTAGATGTTAGGTAGCTGAGGAAATTCTGTGCATAGTGACATGCAGAGTTTGACACCTTCCCTCTCTCAACTGCTCTTGGCTTATCATTCTCCCTACTGGTCTTGTAGAGCCACTGCCTCCAGGAGAGAGGGGCATTAAGCATTGGCCTGAGCTAGCATTTGGGTGTGGCCCAGGGCATTATACCTATGTTAATCACAGCAGGGGCGATGCATAGTAGGTGCACGCAGATAGAAGATATATTACACACACACAGCCATTTTCTAGCACAGCAAACATTATGAAGTGTGCTGGAAAGGCAGATGCCAGATCTTCTGGCAGGGGAGTGAGAGGGGGCCAGAAAGGGTAGGGGGAGAGCTGCAAGTTTCCCCTCCCCCCCTCCCCTACAAACTTAGATGCATCCTCTTCCCTAGCAGCCATGAGGCTTCTGCTGCTAGTGGCAGCAAGGAGGTGGGAGCAGTGTCTGCACCTGCCCCACCTCTACTAACACCAGCAATGATAATAACCCCAGCACCAACAGCATGACAGTCTCCTTCGCCCCAATTTCAGTTCCCAGTGTGAGCCTCCCAGTGCTAGAGGAGGAGCTGAATCTGGAACAAGGCGAACTCAGTGCCATAGCCAGGAAAATTCTGGGGAAGAAGGGGGAATCTGAGTTTGTGCTCCACACCCCTCAAAGTTCCCCTAGAACCAGGTCTCCTTCTCTGGAAGGCACTTCGGAGGAGGTTGAGATTGTGGAGGCAAGTGGCTCAGCTGAGTCAGCTCCTCCTGTTGTTGTGCCTCTGCCTGCTGAGGAGGGGGATAAGGCAGGATGCCCACCCACACCCCAGAAGCGAGGGGGTAGTGTGGTGTGGGATCATTTTGAGGTGGCAGATGATCCAAAGTATGCTATCTGCCTGCACTGCTGATGCAAGACCAGCCGGGGCAAGAACAAGAAACACCTCAGCACCACTGGAATGCTGATGCATATCAGGAGGCACCACCCCCTTGCCCTCAGTCTTCCTCAGCCTGGCACCAGTGGGAGCGTGCCCAAAGGGAAGTCCCCCTCTCACTCCAAAGCCCCTGCCCCCCAGAAGCAGAGGCAGGCCACCCTAGACCAGTGGGGGAAAGTCGGGGACAAAGTGGGGGGCATGTTCCCAAAGCAAGCAAGGCCATCCAGAGCATCGGGGATATATTTGCTCTAGATGGTCAGCCCTTCTCCTTAGTTGAGTGGCCAGGGTTCAGGCGGCTCATGGCACTCGTGGCCCCATTATACCACGTGCCTGCACGCACCACCTTCAGAAGGACAGTGGTGCTCTCCCTGTATAAGGTATGCAGGGAGTACTTGAGGGAGGAGCTGCCCGAGGCAGGTCTGCAGGTGGCCTTACACTTCACCTCAGTCATCTCGAGCAGCCACGGTGGAGATCATGCATACCTCTCCCTCACAGGGCACTGGTGCCATCAGTCAGGCCATCAGTGGGCTCTCCTTCAAGCGGAGGTGATGGATGAGTCCCACATGGCAACAAAGATCATGGGGGGCCATGAACTGCATGGTGTAGGGGTGGCTCATTGGGCAGGACGAGCTCACCTGTGGATTCATGGTCACCAACAATGGGGCCAATATGGTCAAAGTGGTGCATGATGCCAACTTTGTTGGCATCCACTGTGTGGCACACAAGTTCCACCTCATAGCAAGGGTCGCCTTGGAGGGGGACAGGGCTCCTGGTAAGGGCACCATCACAACCAGCCAGCTCCTTTCAAAATGCAGGAAGATGGCAGGCTACTTTCACCGCAGCATGCATCAAGTGGGGCAAGATGCTGTGAGATAAACAAGCAGAGCTGAACATCCCACAGCACAAAATCACGCAGGACGTGGAGACTCAGTGGAACTCCATATATCTGATGCTCAAAAGGCTGGTTGAGCAACAGAAAGGCCATCCATGAGATGGCCTTGCTTGAGGAGATTGGGATCAGCAACCCCCTTAAAACAGTGTGGGATACCATCTCCCAGATCTTGGTGGTCCTCAAGCCATTCCTCGAGGCCACTGAGAGCCTCAGCACTAGCAATGCCCTTCTTAGCCAGGCGATCACCACAGTGAAAGAGCTTCAGAAACAAATGGAGAAGCTCCAGGGGATTGATATTCCTGGCTGGGGCAAGCCACTGTCACCAAAGGTACAGGCACTGGTGAAGCAGGTGAAGGGCGGCATCAAGAAACGGCTGGATCCATTGCGGTCCAATACAGTCCACATGCTGGTGGCCATATGCAATGCAAGGGTGAAGGGGAGCGTGTGTGCCAGCAAAACCCTGGATCATTGGACGGAGGTGCTGGTGGGCAGTCAGAGTGGCAGAAGGGCAGAGGCAGGGGGATGTGAAAGAGGGGGAACCACTGTCCCATGCCAGCACTCCATCCACCAGCCAGTCTCCTCCTGGAGAGCAGAGACAGAGCGGCTTTCTTGTGAGAAATGTGCCAGGTAGTAGTGTATTCTTGTCTGTAATAGATTTCCAGTGTGCATTCATTCTGGTGTGCAGTTGTTGCTTGGTGTCTCCTACGTATTTTCCATCAGGGCATTTGGTGCACTGGATGAGATATAGAACATTTTTGGAGGTGCAGCTGCAAGATTCATGAGTGGTGATGGTTCTGTCGTGGGGTGTAGTAATTGTGGGGGTACTGGAGATATGTTGGCAGGTTTTGCATTTCTTGTTATCACATGATCTGGATCCATTCAGTGTGTTTTGGGCTGTAGGAAGGTTGCTTCTGGTGATGAGGTTAGTGAGGTTCAGTGCTTGTTTGAATATACAACCCACTTTTCACAGACCGAGCCTATGAACTTGACTTCATCAGCCTCCTGGATACAAAAACTCACGGACTCAGTATAGACATTGGATTTATGACACACTATAACCTGCCTGACATCTGACTCCCCTGGTACCTCTCCACTTTTACCTTCTACATCCCCCCCCTCCCCAGTCTGTCTGTGACCCCCTGACACCTCAATTTACATTTTCACTGACTGGCTTTCTTGCATGCATACCAGCCTCTGGTTTCTTCACTATTCATTCCATCCAGGAAGAGCACACGTACACCAACTGCAGGTGCTTCCTTAGCCTGACGAAGGGTTTTTAAACTCGAAAGCTTGCTAAGATATATTTCTCCAACTATTTGGCTGGTCTAATAAAAGATATCAGAGGAACCCTCGACTAGTCCATGCTGGGGCCAGGACCCAAAGCAGGGTCAAAGGGCCAGGGGCCCACCGCGAGGAATGCCCAGAGGAAGAGGTCTGGGATTTGACTGGCCTGAAAGCGAGGCCAGGGCCTAAGGGGGAGCCAAAGATCCCAGAGAGTGGACCACAGCTGGAGGGGGTGAAGGATGCAATCTGCGCAGCATGGGCCACAGTATAGGGAGGTATGGAGCTGCGGAATGGATGTCACCCCAAGACACCTAAATGGGCAGCCTCCTGCCTGGGAAACATCTAAATCGGTTTTCCATCAAGGCATGGCAGGTAAAAGAGGGACGGGCGGTTGGCCCAGAAACAGGTGGGTGGGTAGAGATCTAACCAGCACCGGAAAGGCCCCCTATTACAGGCTACCATCCCTGCTGGTTTCATCCCACTGCGCCTTAACACACACACAAAATCACATATCATGAGTTTTGCTTTGAACAGTTTGAGGTGCAGTTTCATAGAAACCTGTGCACGTATCTCTTTAAAACTTGGCAGGCTTCATACCCTGGGCTACCATCTCTGCTGTTTTCATCTGAATCAGGCAAGAAATGACAAAATTATAGGCCTATTATAGCCTATGGCCAAATCACCAAAGCAGTGTCAAAACTCCAAAATAGATTCAGCCAAATCAAAATTGCACAGTGATCCGAAACACCAAAATGAATCACTGTCCTCTGAAACAGCCGAATCTGAAACTGAAACAAAACATAGCTGTTTCGCACAGCCCTAGCAAATACTGATGACAGTCCTAGTAAATACTGATGTATTACTGGGTCTGGCTACACTCTGGAGCTCAGCATGAAAGTGGTGGTGGAGTGGACTCTGTCTGCCAAACACAAGCCCATGTTCTCCCTGCTGCCTCTAGGACCCAGGTGTATATGGAGTTAACCTCACCTCCCTACTAGGGACCCTCAGCCACTTTCCAAGCACCAACAGAGCCACAGTCCCAAGGAACCATTCTGTGTAATCTTCTTGCAGAAATAGGAAGCAGGTCCAGAAAGATGGAGTGATGCAGCTATGGCTAAGAGTCCCTGGAAGAACTGAGATTAGAGCACATCTCCTGTCTCCCAAACAGCCATCTAGAATTTGGATCCAGGCTCTTGTCTTGCAACAGAGGACACTATGTAGGAGCTTTGCTGCCAGTCCCTAGGCTGTTTGCCTGGAATTGGCTATGGGACCTTTAGAGAATCCTTCTCCTCTTGCTCCATGAAAAAATGGATTGTGTGGTTTAGGTCATAGGGTGAGGAGCATCTGTTTACCAAAGCTTGTAGCCAAAGTGTGACATAGGTAAGAACCTTCCTGGGCTTGTGTTTTGCCCATGCATTGTGTCACTTGAATTCTCACACAGGTGGAATGCATCTCACCATTTGGAGGCACCCCCAGGCACAGGGAGTAGTGAGGAGGACTGGGCTCAGAGCCATTTCCACTCTGTGATCTCTGAGTTACATGGTCAGAGGGGCTCAGGAGCTTGTCTAAGACAAGCAATAGCATGTGGCTGGAATGCCCTGAAGGGTTGTATCTACCAGGATCAGGCAGCAGTGAGGGCAAGGAGGCTCAGTGCTATACAAGACAGAGTCTGGATTAAATAATGTTTTTATTGCCAGGGATGGTGTTTGAGACTCAGTTAGCCAGCTCAGCTGTCTGCCCAGGGAGGACTTGCCTTTGTAATTTGAGCACATCTGATCAAAAGTCACTGGGAGACAATAAAATAGGAAGCCACAGCAACGCCATCTAGAGAGGCTTTTTCAGCAGGGA
>NW_005842514.1:141418-144731 GCF_000455745.1 Alligator sinensis | reverse complement strand
AAGAGCCTCCCCAGGCTGCTGCAGGCTGGTCCAGAGTTGCCTGCCTGCTTCTTATACTGGAGAGAAGTAGGAGGAAGTATTTCCCAGGTTGCTGTTAAAAGTGAACTATTCCAGACTCATCTCAACTACGTGTCCTCCTGAAGACACTGCAGAAATCAGGAGCAAGCCAGAGGTTCTAATGAGGAATCAGTTTTTAGTCCTCAGGGCACAAATGTACCCTGCTGTGCCCACAGAGACTCAGCATCTCCAGCCCAGAAATTGAAACATGCAGCCAGCAAGGATTGTTCTGTTCTGTACAGAGTGCTGCTCTTAAGATCCTGTGTGGTAGAAGCAAAGGCACCCTTCCTCTTCATCTAGTCATGGCCAGGTAAAGTCCTCCAAGGAAATGCTTCTTTCACCAAGGTCTGATCATTCACAAACCCTGAAGGGTTAAGAGAGATGGGCGGGGAGCTTAAGCCTGGTGCTGGGCTTCTTCCCCGAAGCGTGGAATTTCCCCCTGACTTTTAATTCTCTTTAAATCTAACTGAGTCAATGCACTGAAGTGTTTCATATGTGCAGTGGACTGGTGCAGCACTTCTGTGGCAGGGACAGCCCTGCCCACAGCTGGGCACCAAGTGCCTATGCACAGCTGCAGCAGGCGCACCCACCTGCATCCACGTCAGTCAGAGAGGACATTTCTTTTGCCAAGTGCCGCTAAGTACTGATCCAATTTGTGCCTGTTTCCATAACAACCTCCTAGTGCTTTCTGGTTCTTTCTTTCATTACACAGATGCTGAGACTTGGTGCCTAAGTGATGCACAAAATGCTTCACCATTTGGAATGGTCAGCAGAGTTCAATGTGGAAAACTAAACCCCAAGCACTATGGGCTGTAAAGAGCCTTGTCGTCTGCCTAGCTGCCTGGGAGGCCATAACATGTTCAGATCACTCACTCTTATCTGCTGCTCTACCACCTACCTGAAAAGAATTATGCTTTTTTTTCTTCCCTTTAAATATCTAAGCAGATCCAATGAGTTTTAGCGTATGTGAAAAGTGGGGACAGGATCTTATATTCCAGGAAGATTTAAGTCCACAGAAGTTTGTGTGGGCTTCATCATTTTCCCAATGTGGGTGTGTGCCTAGCCATGAGGCCAGGCTGTGGAGACTACCATCAAATACCAGTGTCAGGCAAACTGTATTCCCCCAGAGAGGCAAGACCATTTTGGGGTGTCAGGGTGGAAGTTCTCCTGGATTTTGCTCCTAGCTCAGCGGGTAATCCTTGAACCTATCTGCCTGAGGTGTACCCAGGTAGGAAGCTCAGCACGCTAAGACTGACTGCTCCACGTACTTCCTCTGTGTAGTGATCTGCACAGGCTGCCATCTCCTCACCAGGAACATGCTGAATGTTTAGTTTTGGTGCGATTTCCTGACCTATTGGGATATGTGTCTGTCCTGCTACCCTGTGGCACAAACAACTGATGCCATTGGCTGGGCAGCCTCAGTGCCTTTGGGCAGGCTGAATGGGAGCCTCTTGGCGCAGCCAGCCTGCATCCTTTGAATGTGTTCCATATGTTCCGTGGATCTGTTGCCAGGGCTCTGACCCCAGCACTGGGAGCCCATGGGGCATGATGCTTTGAGTTCTGGCAGTCATAGGTACTTGCTTCTACAGGGACATCCTGGACATTTCCTGGTGGGGATAATATAGAAGGAAGTTTCACCTGAAATGAATTGCTGCCTCCCCACACCACATAGCACTCCTCATCCACATACCGTTGGGCACCAAGAGTCTTGAAATTATAATGATCCAGCTAAAATGCCCTTATTAAATCCAAAGGCCAGTAGCAATTGTACACTTCAAAAATGTTCTAAAATACTATTAACAGAATACTAACTGTACATTAGATAACAGTGTTACAATACTTATTAATGACCACACCCACACAGTGATTACAGTTACAAGCACTTGATCAGAACACAAAACCAGGCAAGCAAAGGAGACCCTAGCTGCCCTATGCTGCCTGGCTCCAGCAGATCAGCTCATGCTGGCAAAGACTCTGTCTTTTCTGCCTCTCTCTCATCCCCTAGATTTCTCATTCCGTCATATTTTTCTGAGTTCTAGAAACTGATCAGAACTGGTCCAAACTTCCACACAGATTTATCATGTAATCCCCAATACACAGCACCTTCTTACTTTCTTTGTTCATTCTTGGTGGGTCTCCCTCCTGGAGCCATCCTCCTTGACACTTTGGCCTATCAATCCCCTTCCACTTTTTCTCCTACATTAGCACATCTGTGGGTCATCACCACACTTCATCCTGCTACCATTAGCATTTTGGCTATCTCTGAGTCTTTCAAATCATGGATTTCTAGCATTTTGTGATTCTTGCACCCAGCATATTAAAACATCCCAACACCTACTGCACAGTTACAATAGAAACAGGTACCCCTACAGACACCCCCGCACTGAGGGGAACTGTCACAGCCTGGGAGTAGGAGGAGAAGGGCTTTTTGATTTTTCACTCACAGGAAGGGGAGGGCTGCCTTTTATCACCCACAGAATGGCAGACCACAGCTTGCCCCTTAATGAGATGTTTTTAAACCTGGTGTTTCTCAGCCCTGACTTTTCTCTGACAGATGAGTACCCAAGCAGGACTTTCTCAGAGAGAAGCCCATGCTCCTCCAGAAAGAAAAGATCCCAGGAGGCTGCAGGGTGGCTGCTCTATATCCTCTACCCTTGCCTCACCCCCTCTCTAGCAGTGTTGGAGGTTAAAGCCTCCAACACTGAATCAGGATAGAAAGTGAGGCACAGGCTTGCAAGCAACCGGGCCAAGATCACTACATGCCTGGGGCAGAACTCAGGAGTCCAGCTCTCAGCTTGCTCAGGCTGGACTAACACCACCTCGTAGGGTTGGAGATTAACATGGGGTGCAGTCTAGCATGGGGTCCAAGGGAGCCTTCCTCCTCCGGCTGTGCAGTCGCAATGAGCTGGGCCGAGAGATCCAACCCCTCAGCTGGGCTGCACCGGCTACAGGGAGGAGCCGGCAGTGGATGCAGACTCGGCAGGTAGCAAAGCTCCAACCTCCCGCCCTGCTCCTAAGAAGAGAGAAGCAAGGCAGTGGGGCCTGAGCCGGGCCTCAGCCCAACCCTGGCGGCCTAGCACGGGACCTGACACGCTCCCAGGTGGAGGACTAGGCGCCCTGGCCCTTGCGGTCCCCGTGCTCTTCCCGGGAGGCCCTTGACCGGGGCTCAGGGGCTGGGCTGGGCTGGGCTGGGCCTGCCTCCTGCTGGCCAAACCCCCTCCCCCCCGGGAGCCGCTTCCCCCCGGACCGTAGCTCC
>NW_005842514.1:140077-140835 GCF_000455745.1 Alligator sinensis | reverse complement strand
AGGCTGCGGTGCCCAGCCAGGGCAGCCCCCCAGCCGGGGCCCCCTGGGCAGTGGTTGGAGCTGCCTGGCGTCTCCGTGGCGTGCCCTCCTGTCCCAGCTCGACGTGACCCCAGGCTCCTGCCTGCGGTTCCCCCGTCACACTCGCGCCCTTTCTCCAGGCCAAGCCGGCCCAGAAGTTGTCGCTGCCCAGCGGGCCAGGTGGGGGCGCTGCCTGCCCGAGCCGGGAGCCCTAGCTGCAAGGAGGGGCTGACAGTTTGAGTAACTGCAGGTGCTCAGGGTTCTCTATAGCAACAGGAGTTAAATGTGGCTGAGTTCACCCCAGCATTTACCAGCTTCCCCAGGGACCTTCCGTTCTCACTGACTGTCTAGCCATCTCTGGGCTGGGATTATGCCTCCCCAACACAGCCTGTTGCTGTAGCCACATGGTGTTGGCATGGTGTGGAGAAAGGCGAGTTGGTGGCAGACCCACAGGTCTTCGCTTTGACTAGAATGTGTTACCTTGGATCCAGGTTGCTAGGGTATGTGTGCATGCGTTTGTGTGTGAATGCTACTGCTGTGGCGTGTTCAGCCTCTGTTCCCCTTAACTAGCCCTACTTTGTTGGTCAGGAAGGTGGAGGGAGGCCTGTGTTTTTGCATCTGGAAGCCAAGCTTCTCTTGATGTCTCACTAATGTAATGACTGTGTCTGTATGAGTGACTGACTGACTTCTCATGCCCTCTGGTGTCTGGGCAGTACTAAGGATAAGGGCTCTGCTACTGG
>NW_005842514.1:128880-140046 GCF_000455745.1 Alligator sinensis | reverse complement strand
GCATTCCTGTATGTTTTGGAGCCAACTGAACAGGACCTTCTCCCCCAATTTGTCAGGAAAGAGCATCACAGGGATTTGTTGCATGTACAGTGTGATTTTTGGGGTCTGTATCTCTACATCTACTGGTCTGAGCACAGAAGTATGTGTGTGAACCCCAGTAGAAAGGGTAGGGTCCATTCTCTCCACTGAGCATCGGGTATAATTCTTGTAGAGGCTTGTGAGGTTGAATCTAGCACCCTGCAGCATGTTTAACAGTCAGCTGTGTAATTGGGGGGGAGTGGGCATGTTAGGTTTACCTGTGCCAGGTTAAGATGTTAGGTCTGTGTTGCGTCAGAGTTGATGGTAATCTCGTGGAAAGTTTAGATTATGGATTGTATAGGATGGTTTGGATAGAGATGATCCTGCCTCAGGCAGGGGGTTGGACTAGGTGACCTCTGGAGGTCCCTTCCAGCCCTACTCCGTCCAGCCTCAGCAGTGACAGAACAGCGCATTTTATTAGAGGAGTGGTCCATCTTCAGTTTACATGGTCTAGCCCAGACCTTCATGCTCTATACAGAATCAGACAGGAGGAAGATCTGTCCATTCAGTTATCTGAGGTGGCCTTTGCAGTTTAGTAGCTTCTCTTGACACTTGGGAATTCTGAATCCTGACTCTGGGGGACAGAAGGACCAGCTCTGCGCACACTCAAATCATGCAGGTTCCTCAGTTCTTGGGCTAACATTACAAGGTTTCTTCCTAGCACCTCAAAATTCCTTCACATTCAGTTCAGCCAGGCTACCACTGTCCAAATGCTGTCCTTTCTTTTACAGATATCTTAAGAATGGTAACCGTGTGCCATGCCTAGGAAGTCATGTCCCCTCAGTGCAGCAGCTTTTCCTTCCCTGCTGCTGCACAGCAAGGTCACAAGAGGTCTTTTAAGAAGGCCTGCAAGGAAAACTAATTAGAAGCTATGTTAAAATTGAGGAGCAATTGCCATAGAGCCTAGGTAGCTGTTACAGCTTAATAATTAGTGGGCAGAGTGAGTGGTGACAAAGAAAGAGCTCTGGGTGATTAACGGCTCTGGTGATAGCAACTGCCACAGTGAACCAGAATAAGTAAATAAAACCTTATGTTCCAAGGTCTTCTCTTGTTACTCATGGGGTCACAAAGTAACTCCTTCACAAACAACATTGTTTGATAGATCAGGGATGGGGTGTATTCTTGTTGCTGTCTTCTGAACCATTGGCCAGGAGCCAGTGCTGGACTGGGTAAGGCAGTGGTCTGATCAAGCCCAGCAGGAAGAAGGTCTAAGGTGTAGCCGTGCCCTGTGGCAGGCCTGTAAGGGGACC
This sequence comes from Alligator sinensis, assembly GCF_000455745.1. Classification (NCBI taxonomy): domain Eukaryota; kingdom Metazoa; phylum Chordata; order Crocodylia; family Alligatoridae; genus Alligator; species Alligator sinensis. Next base: position 138,718 of record NW_005842514.1, on the reverse strand, counting down.
TTTTGTAGGGGACCTTTTCCACCCAGCATTATGCTTGCTTCCTCTCACTGCATGTACATTGATAGTTTTACCTCAGCAGTTGTAACAGTACATTTGCTGGAGAACTTTCAAACTTATCTCATACTGGAAGTGGAGAAAACCTCAGATCTCCCCATCCTGTTGGTGCTAAGAGGGTCTTGGGATTCTTATGACTCAGAAATTCCTGAGGAGCTAGACAGATTTAGTACCTTATAACCCAAGTTGGAGCCTTACCTGCTGAGCAAAAGCCACTGAAAAATGATAGCCCCTAGCTGCCTCATCCCTGAGAGAAACAAGGCTTTTGGGGGATCCCAGACAAGTCAGAACTAGAGAAGGCAGAAGATGGATGATTGCAACACCCCAGGTCTGAGTGGAGGGTGGGGGGCAGCTGCTACAGGACACCTCCAATAGGCTGGAAGAGCACTTGAGGCTGCAGTTTTGGTCGGGGTGTGAAAAGTGGCTCCCCCCTCTGTCTCCTCCTACCAGGAGGGGTTTCTCCACCAGTGTGGGCAAAGCTGTAACCCAGCTCCCTGGGAGCAGAGGATCCATGTTGGAGCAGCAGGGAAGGATGCATTGCTGGTGAGTCAGACCTGCAGCCGATCACTACCCAGGGTAACTCCTGAGGGAGGTTGTTAGGAAATGCTTTTCCTGATCTCAGACAGGGCTGGCCTCTTCCATGAGAAGAGGAGAGCTCATGCAGGCAGCCTGTGCTGTGTCCTGTGTTCTCTCAGTGCTTTAATTAAATGCCTCTTTGTTCTTATCCAATATGGATTGGTTCTGACTGTTCTGTCTAAGAGACTCTGCACAGCTCCCACGGAGCCTGTCATTTACCTGCCTCCCTTCCAACAGAGAAGGGGAGAGAGTGCCAGGGCCAGCTGGCAAAGTGGGCCTCAGAGCACTGTCTGCAAGGTACTGTGCTAGTCTGGGTTCTGACCCCAGGGGCAACAGCAAACACTTGGTCTGACCCAGTGTGGCCTGGGGTAGCTACAGGTCTGGCTGAGCGTGGGGTCTGACTCCATGTGGAATTTCTTTGTCCCTGTGAGGAAAGAATGACTGGCAACCAACTGCAGATTTCCAAGGGCTTCAGTGAGCAGGTCTGTTGCTATGTAACTACTCATAACAATGTTACAGTGGGAGTCACTCTCAAAGTCTTTGGAAGTCTGGCAAAATGCAGCCCCTGTGGCTAAGAAGTGACCTCCCATTTTGCGCCCCGTCATAAAGTGCAGGGAATTATTGGTTGTGCTTGCTTTCTCATATGTTGTTTTAGTGGTTAATTAACTTTGGTGACATCCAGTGGTGTAGATCTGCCCTCAGTCACTGATGAGGTCACAAAAAGGACAGCAACAACTAGTATTGCACTGTGGTGCCTGTATTCTCAGCATTACAATGTTCACTGGGATGGTAGTGTGCTTCAGGTGCACTGGCAGCAGCTTCTGGCACCCATGCCACATCACAGTTTTCCCATTCCAGGGATACTGGCATCAGATTTCAGCATCCAAACACTGGGTTGCCCCATACCAGAATGTTTATCTGGAAATATTTAGCTGTCTTGATGTCCCCAAAATGAGAGAGACTTATAGAGACTGGGGCTCTCCCACAGATTTTAGTAGAGGCCTTAAGGCCAGAGGTGGGCAATTATTTTGGGTGGAGGGCCGCTTGCTGAGTTTTGGCAAGCCATCGAGGGTCACATGACAGGCAGTCGGGGCAGATAAATATTAATTTCTAAATTTTTTAGGGGCCCTGCGGGCTGGATAGAATGGCCCGCAGGCAGCATTTTGCCCACTGCTGCCTTCGACTCTGGTCCTGGGTAGGTGAGTTGCATGGAGCCTTTGGCTGTGATGATGCCATTTAATGGAGGCTGGATTTCTGGGCTAGTGATCACTGCTTTGAGAGGTCTTCACTGAGCAGGCTCTAGAGGGCACTGAACTGGAAGCAAATGGGGCTGGCTGTTTGACTGCAAAACAGGCCCTGAGTCAAAATTACACTTCTGTAGTCACTGGGGTTATGCTAGCAGAACTGAGCATAGAATCCAGCCGTTTTGGGATCTAGCAGCAGCCTAACCCCTAAGCCATAAATTTGGAATCTATTAACTGAGTGGAGATGCACAAGAGTGTACTCAAACAGCTTGCTGTGCTTGGTGCATGTGCGTCTGCCTAGGAGGAAGGGCCGCACAGGAAGGAGTCTTTGCTATTGCTGCATTTGTTTAAAATACCAGTAACTTCTTCCCCAGTGTAATGGCTGGCTGCAGCCAGGGAATGATGAGATGTTTAAAAACATAAATACGAAAGATGGTGTTTTCTAAGTTAGGGCAATACTTTAAAGGTTCTGGAAAGCCATTGTGGGAAACAGTGTCCCTTTCCCCTTCATTCTCTACTTCCTGGTGCACCCTCGGTGTCTAAGAAAGATCATAAATTAGCCATAGGGCCTGATGACCTGTAAACCCAGAATTCTTGCCCAGTTGCTTGAAGTTTCTGTACATGTGTGGGCCTCCTTAGACTTTTCCATAAGTTCAGGATGGAAGAATCGCAAGGGGATTCTTAGTCATTAGTTTCTAAAGCGGGGGGACCCCCTACATTTCTGAAGTGTGAATGATGAAGAAGGGTCCTTAGAAAGAGTTTGCTATGAATGGGTGCAGTGAGTGAAGTGTGTAGGTGGTACACGACCTGTCAGAAGATCCCTTATAGCAGGGGTGGGCAATTATTTTGGGCGGAGGGCTGCTTACCGAGTTTTGACAAGCTGTCCAGGGCTGCATGGGTAGCCCCACCCCCTGGTTGCCATCTTGGGACCATAAGTCCCACCCCTAACCTCTGACCTTTGTGACCATACGTCCCTCCCCCGCCCCTGGGAGTACTCCTTTGGGGAAGAGGGTTTGCCACCTTAGCGGGGGGAAAAAACAAATTATATACTAAAAATCAAACACCTATAATAATATATTTTAATTTTTTTTAATTGTCCTGATTTGTGTGCATTTGTGCTGTATATGTAGAAGTGATTGCATAATAGCACAAAATGCAGTATTACTCTTGTATATTGTGTGGGGTGTGCAGGGGTGTCGGGGGTATGGGTGGGTGGGTGTGGGGTTTGTGGGGAGCTCTGTGTGTGCGGGTATGGGAGCCACATGGTGCAAAGCAGCTGGCAGGTGGGGAGGAAAATGGGGAAGCGGGGGCAGAGGGAGTACGGTACAGGCAGGGACGAGCGCACGGAGCCCTGACCCCATGCACCTCGTGCTCACCCATCTGGGCTGAGCAGCAGCAGCAGCAGCACAGGACAAACTGCTGCTCAGCGTGGGAGAAAAGCACTCCCCTCCCTCCCCTGCTGGGTAGTGTTTGCTGCTGCTGCCTGGAGCCTGTGCTGTGCTAGGCTGTGGTGCAGCTCCTTCACCGCCACTTGTGAGCTGCCCAGTGCAGTAGCAGTGACAGTGTGGAGCAGCCGCGCTGGGTAGTTTACAAGTAGCAGTGAAGGAGACACACCACAGCCTAGCGCAGCTGCAGCAAACATTGCCCGGTGGCGGAGAGGAGGGGTGGTCGCTTTCCTCCACCCTGAGCAGCTGTTTGTGCACAGCTGCTGCTGCCACTGCTGCTCAGCCCCAGTGGGCCCAGCCTGGAACCAGCGCAGGGCCCAGGCTCAGCAGCAGCAGCATGGGACAAACTGCTGCTTAGTGCAGGAGCAAAGCGGCCCTCCATCCCCCTCTCCGTGGCTGGCGCTTCCTGCTGCAGCCACCTGGAGCCCATGCAGGACTGTCCTGTGTCTCCGCTGCATCACCGCTGCCTCTGGGCTGTCCTGCGGGACAGCGGTGGCAGTCTAGAGGAGGCACAGGCAGCCCGGCATGGGCTCCACCTGGCTGCAACAGGAAGCACCCGCCACGGGGAAGGGCCGCTTTTCTCCTGTCCTGAGCAGCAGTTTGTCCCGTGCTGCCACTGGGCCCTGTGCTGAGCCTGGGCCCCGTGCCGACTCCAGGCTCGTCTGTTGAGGCTGAGCAGCAGCAACAGCAGCTGGGCATAAACTGCTGCGGTGGAGGAGAGTGGTCCCCCCCGCTCCACTCGCTGCTGCCGGGCAGTGTTTGCTGCAGCCGTGCTAGGCTGCAGTGCAGCTCTTTCACTGCCGCTTGTGAGCTGCCCAGTGCAGCTGCTCTCCATGCTCACTGCTGCCACGCTGGGCAGCTCACAAGTGGTGGTAAAGGAGCCTCACCGCAGCCTGGCATGGCACAGGCTCTGGGTGGCCACAGCAAACACTGCCCAGCAGTGGCAAAGGGGGAGGGGGGCGCGCATTTTTCTTTCTCCCATGCTGAGCAACAGTTTGTCTTGTGCTGCTGCTGCTCAGCCCAGGCAGACAACAGGGCACGTGGAGTCAGGGCTGTACATGCTTGTCCCTGCCTGTACCGCAGAGCTGAGCAGGAGGGACTGGGAGCAAGCAGGTGCGGAGGAGCACAGCAACAGCCAGACGGGAGCGTGGGGTCTGTGCCTGTGTCCTAGGGCCAGCGCTGGCGGGGCCCAGAGCGGGGCGGCAGGAGCGCAGGGTCCCAGTCTGCAGGGGTTCTATGGAGCTGGGCCAGCTCCCCCCTCTCCCTGCTGGCGCAGCCCAGCCTGGATCCACAGCATCCTGCCAGCCCGTGCCCCTGCCGCCCCACTCTGGGCCCCGCCGGCACTAGGCCTGGGACACCAGCACAGGCCACACGCTCCCGCATGCCTGCTTGCTTCCACTCCCCACACCCCCACCGCCGCTTTCCCCGCTTCCCTGCCTGCCCGCTGGCCTCTCTACACCACGTCGCTCCTGGCTGCATGGCCGGACCATGGGACTCAGCAGGAGCCGGCCTGGCCCTGAGGACTGGGGTAATTGCCCATGGCCCTCCCCTGCCTCCCTGCCCTCCCCCTCCACCCCCATTCTTACCTGAATTTCCCTCTTCTGTGCAGGGAGGTATAAACAGCCCCATGGTCCCAGGCCAGAAACCCCTGCTAGACAGGGGCTGGTGAGGGCGGGGGTGGGTCAGGGGCCCTGGCCTTGCTGTAGCAGGAGCCTGCCGTGGCTTCCCCTGGGTCCTCCTGCCCTTTTCTCCTTTCATCTTTGACAGGTAGCCAGGGGCTGATAAATATTAACTTTCTAAATTTTTAGGGGCCCCGCGGGCCAGATAGAATAGTCTGGTGGGCCAAATCCGGCCCACAGGCTGTATTTTGCCCACCCGTCTTATAGGGCTCATCTGCTCTACAGGAACCTCCTATCTGAGCTCCTCACGCCAACCTTTTGTCATGTGACAAATGCTCTCTTTTCTTCCCAGTCCTCACTTGCCACCCTGGGCACCCTGTCCAGTGCCAGCATATTCAGGCAGAGTGCTTGCAGGTGAGAATGGAGGGTGCACTGTGCCCATGAGGCATTATAGAGCTCTTGGAGCTTTTCCCAAGCATAATCAAACCATGTTAATGCACCATAGTGCTCTTCTGAGCTCTGTGGAATCACCTTTGCTCAGAGTCCAGTTGAATCTGGCGTCCTGGTTCTGTTGCTAATGTGTGTGCAGATGATCTATGAACATAGCAGTGCTCAGAGAGGCTGATTAGAGAAAGTTTACCAGAATGACAGCCATTTGCAGTGAGCAAAAAGCTTTTGGTTTGCTGATTACATAGGACTGGAAGGGACTTCCTGGGTCACTGAGTCCCATGCCCTGCTGTTGCAGGGAACCACATGACATAATCTCCAGACAAGCTTGGATTGTTTGGAGGAATCTGTATGTTGATGAATGGCATGTACAAAGCTGTTTCAGCCTATAGAATGTTTCCGAACTGTTCCCAGTCGCCAGTGCTGCAAGTGTCTGTGCAGTGAGATTGGGAGAATCAGAAGACATTGTTTCCATTTCCTAAATTGAGGATTGCCAGGCCCTCAGAGTTTTTGAGCTGGTGGTCTGAACATTCCCTCTTGCAAACATACTCCTATACAAGTGTTCACAATGCTTTCCTTTTCCCCAGACGTTCTGGAGAACAAAATGTTAGCAGCACAGTAAGTGAGCAAGGAGGGTGCTGAGTCGGGGGCGGTGTTCTGTGGGCTGTGCCTGAGCTTGTGCAGATCCTCTGCAGCATTTGCCTACTGCCTTCGCATAGGGCACTCCATTCTGGGAGTATGATTGCAAAGGTAAACAATGCAGCTGCTGAAAGGAGATCTCTGGTATTAGTGGTGCAGTTCTGCAATTGAGATCCACAGCCCTGTTGAGAAATCACATCTGGGAAGCTCTGTCCCTTCTGCTCCCCATTTAATTCATTTTCACATTTTGCCTGCTAAATTAGTTGGTCCAGAGAAGAATAGTAACAAAGCATCAACCCTCCTGATTCCCCTCTGTTCTTGCTCTGTAGCTGCTTGGAGAGCTGGGCCTGCTTAACCTGTGCAGGGAAGCTGGGGAAGGAGCTGACATGGAGTAGAGGGCTTGGTGTGACACCAAGTCAGCAGCAAGCAGGGGACTGCACTGAGAGTCTGTTAAAGGTGAGCAAAGGAAGCCAATTCCATGTCTTAGTCTAACTCCAGCTCCCTGGCCTTTCCATACCACAGTGCTCTACACCAGCGCAGATCCTGCTAGCTGAACCATTTGATCTGTGATCATCACATGGCCACCATTAGCTGCTGGATCACCTGTGCCCATGGGGTTCTGCAGGCATTTCCCCACCCACTCAGCCACCACGTGTTGTTGTTGTGTTGACTGGGGCCCTGTGCAAGGCGCTGTACAATAACAGAACAAAAAATACTCCCTGCCTCACAGAGTTTATAGTTGTAGAACTGTATGACAGGGCAACAAGAGGATACAAACAGCCAGATATATGACAGAAGTATGACAAGATAGTATTGGTCAGCATGATAGAAAGAGATTCTAGCGCACCAGCAGCCTCCACATTGTCATGTTCATTGTAGGCATCCTTGCAGAAAGATAACAGGGTAGCTTTGTGCATATTTACAGGGAGTTCTTCCCAGGTAGCATAAGAGAAAGATATTAGCAACTAAAATCACTGGGCAATAGAAGCTGACACCATGGACTGCTCAGATGCAGGAGCTGAAGTCTCAGTACTGAAAGAAAGCCCCGGATAGAAAATGACACCCAAGATATGGGCCTTGGTGACAAGCAGGATAGCAGAGGTCTTCTTGACACCTAGGCATCCATGACATGACAGAGAGAGAGAGAGGCTGAGATTTTAGCTTGACCAGGAGGAGATGGGTCTGGAATCAAGAGATGGATCTCCTAGAGATCACTGTACAAATGGTGCTTTTCCCTTTTTTATTTAAATTCCAACTATATCTGGGTGATAGTGATGCTGCAACTTCTCCTCTGTTCCTCATTGTGAGGAGATGTTCGTTCATGTTTGGGGTTACAGCTGACTTTCCTTTAGAGAAATAATTCTGGTTCACTTCTGAAATCCACAGATTAAGGCATTTTGGGGAAAATTTTCAGAAGTGCCAAAGAAACTTAGAATCCTAAATCCCATTTCCAAAATGGATTTGTTCACTTAAAAAACAACGTCTCATTGATTTTAATAGGATTTAGGTTCTAAGGACAATGAGATTTAGGATTCTAAATTGGGTACTTTACATATAAATTTTACCCATTGGCCCCATAGTTAGTAAGGTAAGGCTATGGCTAATGTAGGTTCTTTCTAAACTCAGTTGGATGAAGGGTTGATGGATTATGATACCCAAAAATAGTTATTAGCCAAGGTACAAAGCTTCTTCTTGTGTATTTTTTGCCACTTTGTAACAAAAAACCTTCAAAAAGTAGAACAAGGAAGTGGTTCAACAGAATGGAACCTAGTTCCTGGTTCAGGGCTTGGTGGATTTAGCACTTGTCTACAAAGTAGTATTGTATTGACCTAGGTGAGAGGAGCAGATGTGTCAGGGTTGGCAGTCCCAGAGTCCTTGGTGGGAAGCAGAGGCTGACAGGGGAGATTGGTGGACTGCATTGGTATAATGTTTGGCAGTTAGCAAAGGGAAAGGCCTGTTCAGTTCCAGTCCCTGCAGATTCAGGAGCCTTCCCTCCTATGCAGAGGGTTGCATTGTCCTTCTCAGTATCTCCTCCAGTGGGGAACCTGCATTTCCCCTTGTGCAGTTCCACACTATGCCCCTCATTTTACCCTCCTCACCCACCTAAAATAATTGTGCACCAGTCCCTCTGCTGACCGCCCCAATCTGAGCTGTCAGTCAGCCAGGTGTGACATTTCCAGTGCACACGTGGAGCTCAGTAAAGGCTGCTAGCTTCACAGGATCAGCCAAAAAAGAACAAATACTAAGTGTCCATGGGGATAGCGGAATGGGCAACTGAAGCCCTCTGGGCAGGCTGTCACACTGACTTCCTCAGCACTGGGACAGTGTACAAAGACAGAGTCAGAGGTCAGTGTGCAGCTTTGCTCAAAGTTCCTCGGATTGCCCTTATAAGAGCTTCAGGCTTGTTCTTTCTTCTCAGCTATGAAAGTGGTCAGTACACATATCAGTGGGAGAATGCAGGCATCTTACTGCCTACTGTCTAGAATAGCCCAGGAGAAAGAATGCCCCAAATGGTGGGGAGAGGGAGGGAGTCTTGTTTATTTTATCCCAAACTAAGATTTGAGTTTTGTCTTTCTGTAAAGGGCTGAAATGAAAACTTCAGTGGGGGGCCCTGAGGCATAGGCTTGAGTTTGTATCCTCCTGCAATGAAGGGGCACGGCTGGAGTTTACTGGTTCAGGCCCAGTCCTAGGTGTCATTAAACGTAGCTGTTAAATTTGCTGGGGGTGGGACAGGGATTCCCCAGCCACGAGGGTTTACGAAGCCTGTCCCTGACACAGTGTAGAGGTTGTAGAAGAAAGAGTTGCACAGTATGGCTTCCAGACCTAGGGGTAAGGGATGGGGATGGGCTCAGGAGCCTTTAACTCTCAGTCCTGACCATTCCTTCTCTGAAGTCTACTCTGTGTCAAATGAGCAGGAGGAGCCTAGGCTAGCTGCTTGTCCACACCACAGACCCTTCATATTTGGCATTATTTAGCCTCTTCAGGAGCTATCTCAGTAGAGAGACCACAAATAAAATGGGCCCTTGTGACAGCTCCCTCCCCACCTGGGTGCTGAGATGGCGGGGGGAATGTGTTCCTGCACATGTGTATATGTGGTACATGTGCATATAGGTGTGTGCAGGAAGCTGCCATGAGTCTTCATCAGTGACTTGGACGAGGGTGTGAAATGCACTCTGTCCAAGTTTGCAGATGACACAAAGCTATGGGGAGAAGTGGACACGCCGGAGGGCAGGGAACAGCTGCAAGCAGACCTGGACAGGTTGGACAAGTGGCCAGAAAACAACAGAATGCAGTTCAACAAGGAGAAATGCAAAGTGCTGCACCTAGGGAGGAAAAATGTCCAGCACACCTACAGCCTAGGGAATGACCTGCTGGGTAGCACAGAAGTGGAAAGGGATCTTGGAGTCCTAGTGGACTCCAAGATGAACATGAGTCGGCAGTGTGACGAAGCCATCAAAAAAGCCAATGGCACTTTATCATGCATCAGCAGATGCATGACGAATAGGTCCAAGGAGGTGATACTTCCCCTCTATCGGGCGCTGGTCAGACCGCAGTTGGAGTACTGCATGCAATTCTGGGCGCCGCACTTCAAGAGGGATGCGGATAACCTGGAGAGGGTTCAGAGAAGGGCCACTCGTATGGTTAAGGGCCTACAGACCAAGCCCTGCAAGGAGAGACTAGAGAAACTGGATCTATTCAGCCTCCGCAAGAGCAGGTTGAGAGGCGACCTTGTGGCTGCCTATAAGTTCATCACGGGGGCACAGAAGGGAATTGGGGAGGTTTTATTCACCAAGGCGCCCCTGGGGGTTACAAG
>NW_005842514.1:128190-128825 GCF_000455745.1 Alligator sinensis | reverse complement strand
CTCTTTCCTGCTTATGCAGGCGGTCGGACTCGATGATCTTTTGAGGTCCCTTCCGACCCTAACATCTATAAATCTATGAATGAGCTCTCCTGTCCTATCTCTTCTTTGGGATACAGAAGCCTATATAGCCTAGGGCTGTCTCTCTGGCCTTCTCACCTAGGATAACTGTACATTGGCCTCTAGCCATTCTCTGGGGAAGGTGCCTGCTGGAGGTGTACCTTGAGGGGAGTGCTGGCAGGGAGCCAGGAGCCAGACTGCTCAGAGTGGTGGATGGGCAATCCAGTGTAAGGTTAATGGCGTGTCTGGGCTGATCCTCACCCTGCAAAGCTCTGAGTACTCACCTTTGGGAACTGCACACTGCATCATCCCCCTGCTGTCATTGGCAGCAGGAGCGCTGGGGTCACAGCCTCCCCAGCAGCTCCTCCTCTAGACAGCTGCTTCAGACGAGGGCAGAGAGCCTCACCGGGGAAGTGCTCCACACCCGTACAGAAAAGCCCTCTTGCTGTCAGTGGTGGTGCTTGTCCTTGCCTCTGAGCCTTTGCAGGGCAGCTTTCTCACCCTCTAGGGCAGGGGTGTCTAACCTTTTTGAATGTGGGGCTGGATCACGAACTTTTTATCACCCAGTGGGCCGGCGA
>NW_005842514.1:127185-128026 GCF_000455745.1 Alligator sinensis | reverse complement strand
GTTGCACGGGTTGACATGGTGCTGGTTGACATGGCATGCATGCCCGGGTTGACATGCTGCTGCAGGAGCCGCTTAGCTACAACCGGGTTGACCTGGTGCTGGAGAAGCTGTGGGGCCAGGCCAGGGTTAACCTGGGGTCTGCCCGGCCTGCTGGTGCCATGCCCAGGTTGACATGGTGCTGCAGGACCCGCCTAGGCAGAACCAGGTCGGCACTGGCCAGGAAAAGCAGCATGCAGCTGAAGCCGGCTTCCCATGTGCTGCTGGGGACGGGAGGAGGCCAGCCGGGTCTGCACCGGCCAGCAGAAGCAGCGGCGGAGCTGTGTGCCTCTTGGGACTGACTAGTGCAGGTAGGAGAAAAATGCAGCTGAGCCCCTGCCGCTCCAGCTGGGCTCATCCTGTCCCAAGCAGCACACTGCTCTGCCACCACCTCTCCTCCCTGGTGCTGACTGGGCTGGAGCTGCAGCCCAGCTGCTGCTTCCCCTTCCTAGTGCCGCCCAGCCCGAGACTGCACAACCCAAGCGGTACGGCATGGCATGGGAAAGCCTGCCCAGCAGCTGTTTTCCTGGGCTTACCTGCAGGGCAAGGCCTTTTCCAAAAACAGAATCCGGCCCAGACACTGTTTCCCCTCACCAGCGCCACAGGTTTTGGCCCAGCCCCCCTGCCCCTCTCAAGCTGCAAACCTGGCCTGGGGCGGGGCGGGGCGAGGCCAGCTGGGGTAGGCTGAGGTCAGGGTTGCATCACAACCGCAGGTTGGTTGCCTTGCAACCAGAACCCAAGGAAACAGCCTGAGGTGCTGCAGCTGGCGGCCGGTGGCACCCGCAGGCTTTGGAAGAGCAGGGCG
>NW_005842514.1:113969-126772 GCF_000455745.1 Alligator sinensis | reverse complement strand
CAGGTGCCAGGCTTTTGTCTGCAGACAAGGTGGGAGATCCCCGCTGTGAGGGATTCAACAGCAGCCTCTCAGGCTGGCTGAGACAGATCTCTGGAGAGGGGCACCAACGGGGGCGTTTCTGCCACAGGTGCCACCTTGCTGTGGGGCAGGGCAGGGCAGCGGGGCTGGCTTGAAGTGGGCGGGTGAGGAGGCAGGCGCGGGCCGGCAGTGCCAGCGGCCACTGCTTGGCCTCCTGTGCGGGGCCGCTCCCCTGGGCCCTGCGGAGGTAAGCAGCTCCCCACCCCTCACTGCTGGCTGGGGCCCGCAGGCCGGCCCTGCCTGCCTCACTGTGGCGCCACCGCTGTGGCTCTGTGCCGGTGGCTCCGCACTGCTGCTGCTGCAGCTCTGCTCTCCGCGCCGCTGCCCCACGTTCCACGCTGGCGGCTCTGCACTCAGCGCTGCTGCCACAGCTCTGCGCTCCATGACGGTGGCACCGCCACCAGCCAGATAAAATGGCTTGGTGGGCTGCATGGTGGCCCACAGGCCATATGTTGGACAAGCCTGCTCTAGGGGCTGAGAGAGACAGTCCAAAGGAGCAGAGCCCAGAGACAGCTTTGTCTTATGAGGATGCTGTGTAGCCTCCGGTCCCTCAGGTGCCATATGCAGCCAGGATAGAGGTCAGACACACCAGGGGATGGCAGTGCCAGGGCAGTACAGGATAGGCAGCGTTCCCTTGGGAGCTGAAGGATCGGAAAGGAAAGGGGGAGTTTGGGCTGAGGCTGGGATGTGGGGCCCAGATGCAGCACAGAGAGACTCCCCATCTTACTGTGCTGCTAGGAGGAGCCCCAGAAACCTCTGTGCTTCTTATACTAGGCCTTGATCAGGCAACATACACCTTGCACACACATGTCCACTCAGAGGCACATGTAAACATGCATGTTCATGGAGCTGGGGGTTCTCTGCTCTCACTGGCTTCTGTGCCTAAGGGAACATATTGCCTAGCAGCATCTAGCCCCTCCTCAGGCACTGGTCACAGGCATGGAGAAGGAGTCCTGGGAGTGTGTGAGTAGGTGCCAGTTCTGAGTGCTGGCACTGACCTGGTGTGGCACAGAGTAGAGGTTGCAAGCTGGCTTGTAACTGGTGATGGGCTCCTCAGGAGGATGAAACATGCTGGTTGGGAAGCATTGTCAAGATGACCAGTTTTTGGCAGGGAAGTTACTCTGTGGGACTGTGGCTAGACCATGTGTCTTAAAAATATCTCATTCCCTGTGTTCTTATTCCCCTAACCTGAGCTACACAGTAACACAGGCCGGCAGCCAGAGCCTACCCTGTGAGCCAGAGAGGTGCAGAGTGTTTGCCCTTCATCCCTGGACACCTCCTCCAGGTTCTTAGAGATTCCCAGAGTTAAAAAGACTCAGATTTGCTTGAAGTCAAAGGGCAGAGGAAAACAGGGCAGTTTCCTGGGTGTGAGGAGACCTGGGTCCAAGCCCAGTTCTGCTTTTGTGGCCTTGGGAATGTCCCTTTCCCCCAGCAAATGGAGAGAACGATAGTGGCTTCATCCTAGGCACCGTGCTGCTAGAGTTAGGGCTGCTGATGATACAGGTAAGACCCTGTGCTGACACAGCACCTCAGCCTGGAGCACTGTAGAGAAGATGTGACATGTCCTGGTTTGTGATCAGCTCATTGCATAGCCATCCTGGGAGTGAGGCCCAGCAGAGTAGACTGTAGAGTGGGACTGAACAGAGGTGGCTATGTCATTGAGGCTCTTGTAGTTGCTCTGAAAGAGGTGGCTTGGTTTGTTTATAGAAGCATTTCAAGGAGCAGATGAGGGCACCAATACTGAGAAATGGGTCCTCAGCTGGTGCCCAGCATGGCAGCTCCCTGGCTGCAAGGGGACTGGCTTTGGTGGAGCTCTGCCAGTTTACATTGGCTGAGCATCAAGCCCTTGCCACCAGAGGACAGCCCCAGCCTCCCACAGGGTTTCATCGCAACTCTAGGAATGCTGGGCACAGAAATGTTGCCCAGGAGGGAAGAGCCCAAATCACAGCCCTGCCATGCCAAAAGGAATGGCTGTGTGGTACAGAGAAAAAGAGACTGGAAAAACAAGCCTCCTCTCCATCTGCCTCCCCCCTCCTCCGCAAGCCAGTGCACAAGGGAAGGAAGAGGGAATGGGCCATGACAATGGGCTGTAGGGAGCTGACTCAAACAGCCAGTTCCTGGTCATTTCCTCTCCCTGTCGGGCTGGAGAGGGCTTGGGGGTGGGGTAGGCAGGAGCTGTTCACCCTTTGGTGCGTTTACAAGACAGCATCCACTGAGCAGCAAAAAGCAAGCTCTCCACAGCCTGCAACAGAGCAGAGCCCTTGGGCAGCAGGGTTAACCTCCAGCAAAGGAGCCATTGCTGCTCCGGAGTGGTCTGGGAACATCCTCCTGGCTGCTGCTGGCTGGGGTGAGCGGCACCGCATGGAAGCAGGGTTGACTCTGCAGGGGGTTCCACTGAACTGCACAGCAGCCACAGCCTGGGGCGATCTTCAGCACAGACATATCTGTCACACAGATATTCCAGTAGCCCCTCTTCGCCACTCTCACTGGCCGCAGAACTTCATCTGGAGCCGTGGGCTTCTGCCGTGTAGCCATGGACAGGTCAGAGTCTCTGCTCCTTTCCCGGCACAGGGGAGGTAAGGCAGACGGGCGTGTGTGCAGGCTCTGTTTTGAGGGGTGGAGGCAGTTGGCTGCTTCGTGGAATGCTAGAGATTTCCTAGGGCTGGGAGCAAGATGATGATGGTGATATATCTTGGCACTAGCCATGAGCTCAGCATTATATGTGGCAAGCAGAAGGGCATTTTGCTCCCCACTGGATAATTGTGGCATTGGACCCTCCTCAAATATTCTGGGCTAAACCCTGAAGCCTGAAGTGGGGCTTGCAGGGGAAACGTGAGTATTACCTCTCTGTTGGGCACAGAGGCAGAGAGACCCCCCCCGCCTCCCCTTCCTACCAGCAGGTCGTATGGGGACCAGTTTCAAAGACCCCAGCTTCATGCTGAGAGGAAGGGAAGAGGGCATCCAGGAGCAGGTATCCTTTGTCTCCCTTCCAGGGACCCTTTGCATTATGTGACACTGGTTCTAATGGGGAATATCCATGTGTTTGTTCAGCAGCCCTTCAGGTGAGGGGGGTATTGGCACATGAAACCAGTCCTTTTCCACAAGAAGACTATTTATCAGTGTGCTAAGGATGGCAACCAGTTCACCAACCACTGTAGGGCTGCTGGGCAGGCAGTGCACTAAGGTCTATTGTCTTTGACATTGCTTCATCTGAGCTCGTTAGAGGAGGCAGGCAAGGCCCAGGGCTGAGGTGTGAAGAGTGAGTGCCCTCTAGTTCTGTCCCTTTTACCATGGATCTTGCCCAGCAGTTCTGCCAAAATGCCTGACTGCTCCTGAAAGCCACTCATCACTACTGCTGCAGCCAGGGCCAGCATGCCCAGCTGCTCTAAACCTTGCTTGACTTCCTCTCCCTGCAGGGTCCACATCCAGATTGGCCTTTATGCCAGAAGCATTCCAGAGTGCTAGGTGCCAACTGGTCTGGATATTGTGGTTGATCATCCAGTCTCCAGTATAGGTCACTGCAGGATGCAGATGGGTCTGGGGTCTAGTCAACTGACACAGGAAGCAGGTTTTACCTGTGGTCTGATTTGGGATGTGGTAGGATTTGACTCCCATGCTGTGGGTGGGGATGCCCATGCAGTGCAGGATCATGTGTAAGTAGTAATCTGTTCACCTAGTGCAGCTGCTGTGCTGTGGCTTTCGGAGCATTTCATGGGTTGCCCGTTTACAGCCTGTACTGCATTGGCATGGGTGGATGGAGTTGGGCCCTCCAGATGTATTGTACTCTGTGCTGGTGGAGCTGTCTTGGAGCCAGTACCTGTGCTCATCCTGGCTGTGCTTTGTCCCCGTGGCACTCCAGGTCTATGTCACATTCCCCTGCCTCAGGCATGGTTGAGAGAGGCAGGATTTTCCTTCTCCAGGTGCTTGCTATTGTTTCCCAGCCCTGTGGGATGTAATTCCTCTGTTGGCATCTGAGACAGTGCCATGGAGCATTGCAGGGAGATGACCTGGGGGAGTGAACTATTCCCTGACCTCGACCATTGGTTTTGGCAGCCTCCTATGCCAAACTAACTTTTATGGGCTGGAACAGGAGTGCAGCATGCCACCTTCATCATTTCCATTGTCATGTATCAGGGAGCTACTGTGAAACTGCAATCAGGAAAATATGCCCTGCAGTGTTTTAGATGAGCTGTAAACAGAGATCCAGAACTCTGAGCACCTGTGTAGATTTATGGGCACATTTAATTGAAACAGTGCTGCCTCTGCCCCATATCACATCCTACCTCCCTGTGTTTTCCTTCCCAAGCACGGGCAGTAGGGTGTTTTCTTCCTTTCCTGTGCTGCTGTGGAAACAGGCTGTGCACTGAGGATGGCTGCTGCCCTGGGGTAGTTGCATATCGGTGGTTGGGGCCATGCTTTGTTTCACATACCTTTTGCAATACAAGGGGTCTTAAAAATCAGTGGATGACATTATTACAGCCACTGTGTGAGAAGCTAGGCATCTGCTGTCCTGGGTACGGAGGTACCTTTGTTGTGTCTGAGCTCATGTTGCAGGCCCTTTGTCCCCGTGCAAGGCCTCATTGCACTAGCTGGCAGCTTTCTTACATTGTACTGGGGGCTGACAGGCACAAGTGGCAAAAAGGTGCAAGGGGAAGCACCACTTTCCTGGGGGCTTCTGTTCCCAGCAAGTGTGTTAGCATCCAGGGGCTGATGCTCCCTCAGACAGCACCAGCCTGCATCTGCTGGGGTGAAAATCAGGAGCTCTTACTGCCATAGCCCCTCTCTGCGGGGAGAACTCTGGCAGGAAGACACTGCATGGGTTGGGTCCCCTGGTGGCCCCAGGGGAGCAGCTCCCACTTGATGTGGGAGGACTCTGGTGCCTACACTCTGCCAGCATGCCTCAGGTGACTGAGCACCTTATAGGCAGAAGGAAGAGGAATTTGGCCTATGCCAAGATGAGCAAAGCAGATGCTGGTGTGTTTGTGTTATGGAGCTCTAGGAACTGTCTTGAGATCTCTCAAGACTGGGAACTGACTGGTTAAGTAGCAGAAAAGGACCTGGGTGTTACAGTGGACAGAAAGCTACATATGAACAAACAGTGTGCCCTTGTTGTGAAAAAAGCTAACAGCATACTAGGCTGCATTAGTAGGAGCATTGCCAGCAAATCGAGGGAAGTGATTATTCCCCTCTGTTCAGCCATATCTGGAATACAGTGTCCACTTTCGAGCCCTCCGCTACAGAAAGGAATTGGACAAATTGAAGCAAATCCAGCAGAGGGCAGTGAAAATGGTTAGAGGGCTGGGGAGCATGACATGAAGAGAGGCTGAGGGAACTAGGTTTATTTAGTCTGGAGAAGAGAAGACTGAGGGGGGATTAAATAACAGCCTTCAGCTACCTGAAGGGTGGTTGTGAAGAGGATGGAGCTAGACTGTTCTCAGTGGTGACAGATACCAGAACAAGGCATAGTGGTCTCAAGTTGCAGCAAGGGAAGTTTAGGTTGGATATTAAGAAAAACTTTCTTGTGAGGAGGTTAGTAAAGTACTGAAACAGGATACCCAGAGAGGCTGTAGTCTCTCCATCCTTGGAGGTTTTTAAGACCCGGCTAGACAAAACCTTGGCTGGGATGATATAATTGGGGATGGTCCTGCTTTGAGCAGGGGGTTGGACTAGATGACCTCCTGAGGTCCCTTCCAACCTTAATTTTCTGTGATTCTAACCCACATAATACAGACCACTGAGCCACTAACCCATTTGGGCTGCAAGCCTATGACTGTCTCTGTGTCCCAGGCCAAGTCTTGTACTAGCCAAGGCTCTAAGATGAGCTTGTTTTAATAATGGGGAATATGCATCCCTTATTGAATCCTCTGGGGGATGAGCCTTGGTCTCCAGCATGGCCAGCTCTCTGGCCAGTTTGAAACAGACATGATGGTTCATGCTTCATTTAGTAAGTGGGAAAACTGGCCTGCTGGCAGCACACAAAACACATCCTCCCTCTACCTTGGCTGTCCTTTCCATCTGTCTCCCACAGAAGAGCTAACAATGGGGCTGTCTGCTGCTCCCTCCTCACCTTTGTGCCTGCAGTTTCCTGTGCACAAACAAGCTTTAAACCGCCCCTGCTGCCAGTTTTCAGGGCAGGGATGCTGATACACAACACTAGAGTCTGTTGGAGCATGGTTTTTACCACGCTCCAGCACACTTGATTAATTGAGTCTGCTCCAACAAGCTGTAATTACAGTGCATTGGAGCAGCCTCACTGCAGATGTATAAGCACGTGTAATGGCTGTCTTTGCACCAGTTTCACTATAAATTGGTTTCTAAAGGAAGGAATCAAGTTGAGTAAAAGCTGCGTGCTCCAGCTTCAGATTGCAAAGACCTTCAACGGACTTACAGTCAGGCTGCAGTCACACCAAGGGTAGCAATGATCTGCCTTAGCACATGCCTCGCATCTCCCTAGAGGCTGGGCCCAGGGGTTTAGCAGCCTGACCCATCTAACAAGGTCTCATAGAGGTAATGATCAAAGCCAAAGGGGCAGCTGCTGCAATCTCAGGCTCTGTCCCTGTGCTGATGGCCACAGAATTGTTATGTTTGGGCCTAAAATTTTGGTTGTGGTCTATTTTAAGAAATTCCCTGGGGGTGGGGGAAGTTGCTGTGAAGTCCACTGTCATTAGTTAATATATCTGCTTTAGCAGCACACATGGACCCATTTGAGATTAGGGTCCTGCTATATGGGGCTCTGTGAGTACCTTTGCAGGTGTAGGTAGTCCCTGCGTTGAAGCTCTTAGACTGACATGTGACATTGACAGCTCGTCTCAATGACAGTCAGGGATTGGAGCAGCTTGGTGAGGACCCAGAAAAGGAAGGGGCAGTGGTCTGGTTGATTTCCAGAAAAATGACAGCCCCCAAAGATGCAGCTGGGATGTGATGTGGCAACACCAGTGAACACATGAATTAGACCCATTCCATGATCAGAGCAGACTGTTACATGTCAAGCGTTGGTCTTGAGGGCAGGTTACAGTTGTCCAGCAACTTGGAGGAGCTGCTTACCCTTTTAGAGAGAGTTTTGTTTAGGGATGTTGCATGGTCCCTGGTACAGCTGCCCACTTAGTGAAGATCTGGTTGGCTAACATTGACAGTCCTCTCATGCAATTGGTGTGGATGTGTGACCCTGCTTTGCTGCTCCCTCTGTACCCCATGGGCTTACTAGGTCTTGCTTGCTCTGACTCGCAGGCAGTGCTGACACTGATTTTCACTGAGTTGTAGCCCTCAGGAAAAATTGAGCTGGACACATTGGAGCCCAGCATCTTTACTGGCAGGTGGGCCACCTGTGCCTCTGCCTCACTTGGCATGAAGCATTTGGCAGAGAGCTCTTGTCAGTCATGCCAGGAGCTGCAGAGAGGTGTAAAGAGCAGAGCCATTCCTGCAGACAGGCTTTAGTCCAGATCAGAATCCCTGTCCCTCAAAAAATATGGGTTTTGTCAGCAGATTGCAGGCCTCCCACCTCAGCTCTGAGTTGAGGCTGTACCCCATATAGCTGTGGAAAAACTCTGAGCTCCAAAGCCACTACTGCCCATGGGTACCTACAAATGGCTTGGGGAAGACATTTCCCTTTCAATTCCCCTGCTAGATTGCATTCCAACAGCTGCAAAGCAGCAAGCTATTTGTTGATAGCAACCTAATTTCCCAAACCATCCCTCAAGGAGTCCAACTGCAGGAGAACAATAGGATGTGCCTTTTTATTGTGTGCATAAAAGCCTGACAAAGTGGGTTTTTAGAAGGAGAAATATTGGAGGTGTCCAGCCTTGTCTTCCCTGTTTTTGCTTGGGAAAACTATAGGATGAGTTGTCTCAGCCCTTTGCAGGATAGGGGTGTTAGAATCTTGTCAGCTTTTCTCCCTCAGTAGTCAGTGCTCACTCCTCTATGGTTTTCTTTCCCTGCTTATTCAGTCATACACTGTCTTCACAGCAAGGACCTGATTTCTTTAATGTAAAAGTCAACTTTAAAGAAATGCTGAAATCTTGAAAGAAAAGGGAAGGGCACAAATCTGTTACTTTAAAAAACGTCTGTGGCTGGAGAGGATCCAGGGGATCTGTGGCTTGTTTTGGCTTTCCTTTCCAGTGTATGGCAGCAATGGATAGTTGACTAGGGTGCAGGATTTTATAACAATCTTAAGGACAATGCAGTGGGAGTTTCCTATCTATGCAGCCCTCCGTCACGGTCTGTGATGAGCTCATTCAGAGCTATTGTAGGCAGGGCCTGTTAATATGCTGCGTACAGCTCTGTCCTGTCCAATGGTGCCCTCTGAGCTTTGTACCTGGCCGGGCTCCGCCTGGGCTTGTGACAGAATCAGGCCACATTCTTGTAGCACTTGGACATTACACTACTGCAGAGCTGGCAGGTTAAATTGATTGATGATCGTAGTATTAGTTTGGGCCATGCTGAGGGCACAGTCACAATCAGCATGCTGCTTTACTCTGCACAGCAACAGTACAAGATATGCTGGGCCTGAGTCTAGGCTCACTCAGATACAGGTTTACCCCAGCTAAGGCAAATTGGAGTCAGTGCACTGGCTTTGAGAGACCTAGACTGATGTGCCCCAGTTGAGGATCTAACTTTCTCATCTCCACACCTAAATAAGTCAGCTATGTCATTTTAATGAACTAAACTGGCTCTGCATACAAACAACGTCAACAAGAATAAAACAAGAAACTACAAAATGCTAGTACAGGATGGTGTTCCCAAACTGCATCCAGCCCACTCCGTGCCACGCTCGGCCTTCCCACCAACTCCAGCTGCCATTGTTTCCAGCTGCTAAGTGCCTTGTACTTGGCACCCACAATGTTCCTTTTTAAAGGTGCAGTAAGCAGATGCATAGCCCAGAATGCTCTAAACAACACAGTCCAGGGGCACAGTGCTGCCCTATCCTTGCAGCAGGCTGGAAGCTGCATCCCTTTCACCATGTATAAATGTACACTGTGTGCACACAGGGTGGTTTCTTCATAATGTAGGAGGGCAACAATAAGCTCCTACCTGGAAGCATCAGGGTTATGGTTTGGGGTGGTTTGACTCTTACAAAGATCGATAGACATGCGGAAGAGGCCTTCCAGGCCACCCCTTCTTGCTCTGAGGCAGGGTCAAGTAAACTGAGATTATCCATGACATCAGGACAGAAGACATCTGCCCTTAAAACCCACCGGTGAAGGAGATTCCATGACTTCACTAGGCATCGCATTCCAGTCTTCCATATGCTTGGAAAGATTTCCTAATGCTGAAAATTAAGCCAGTTTCTTCTTGCCGTATCCCCAGTGCTTATGGTGGATTGATCACTGTCATAACAGCCTTTTACAAATTGGAAGACTGTCATGACCCCCCTGTTAGACTTCTCCTGTGTAGACTAAACAAACCAAATTCCTTCAATCTTTCCTCCCAGGTCATGTTCTTATCATTCTTGTTGCTCTTTTCTGGACTTTCTCCAATTTTATCCTCTTTTGTGAAGTATGATGCTTAGAGCTGGACACAGTACTCCATCAGAGGCTTCACCAATGCTGAGGAAAGTAAAATAATTACCTCCTGCGTTTTACATACAGCCTCCTGTTCTATCCCAGAATGAGATTTGAAGTGTTTTACAGCAGCATCACAGTACCTTATATTAAGTTAGTGCTCCATTATAAGCCCCAGATACTTTTCTGACTTGCTGCTATCTAATAATATTCCCTGTTTTGGATTTGTGCATTTAACTTCCTCCAAAGAGTAGCATCTTGCTTTTGTCTCAATTAAACTTCATCTCCCTGGTTGCAAACCCTCTAGTTCTCCAAAGTGCATACAATCCCTGCCATATTGGAGTTACGCTTAGATTTTATAAATGTACTCTGTATTCCATTGTCCAAGTCATTAATGAAAATATCGACTTCAACTGGGCCCTTGTATGATCCAACCGGAAATGCCATCCCCTGGTGCAATGGTCGTTAGTAGGGGCTGAGCCTCAACTTAAAATTTTGTGGGTTTTAAAACTGGTGTTTTGCTTTGAACTGGTTTGTTAGGGTGAGGGAAATGCCCAATATGGGCAGAACCTCCAGTTCCTAAAGCAAGTAGGAACCAGGGTGCTTATCTGCATACCAGCCCCAAGAGCACTAGTTGAGCTCATAAGCTGTTTTCTGCCATCATGGTGCATTATCTCTCAGAGCTGGTTGGGATGTAAGGGTGCATACTGAGAAGGCAGGCTGGGGTGCACTAAACTGTTTCCTACCCTGCACTTTTAGTAGGAAAACATTAGAGGGTTGCTTTTGAAGTTAAGATACAGGAGTTTAGACTCCTGGTTTCCTGGCTCTGATCTTGATCTGATGCACAGCCTTGGGAGGTCATTTCCCCTCTCTCTGCCTCAGTTTCTCTACATGTGAAATGTAAAATTTGCTGAACAATGTCTCTGGTGTGGCTAGAGGTCCATCCTGCCTACCAGGAAGCACCAGGATGATGCACTTCAGAGCACCATTAGCGTGCCTATCGGTAAAAACGGTTTTCCTGTGCCCTGGCCACTAGATCTTTCCTCAAATGAGCAGTTTGTCTAGCACTTTGTGTTGCCTCCTGAACTTGTAGAGTTGACCTCTGGTATCTGCCATGCCTGATGTATGAATGGAATCCAGAGCTCCATTTCCACTGGTCTCCAGACAGGAGGGTGGGTGTGAGAAAGTGCATGACTTTACTTCACTTCTTTTCCCAAGGGACCTGAGGAGGAGCTGCAGGAGACAGGGCTGGACGACATCAGAGAATGCAGTTATCTGACTCAGGTTCCGGAGCCCCACCATGCATACTAATTGCCATACAGACAGTCCTGGGACTTACAACACAATTGGTTCCTGAAAACTGCGTCTTAAGTCGAAATGTTGTAACTCAGAACCAATTTTCTAACAAGAAACAAAGTTATAAATGGTGGATTGGTTCCCCAACCAAGGCCCAATATCCTGTTTTCACCAAAAATACCCCAGAATTTTGTACTCGATCAATTGTAGATGCGTAATATAGCTACATTAATGTATTTATATTGTAAGTAGCAATCATATTGATTTGGAAGGACTTCTTTGAGATGACTTTGCTGGACTTTTTGAAGCTCTCTTGGTTGGACTTTTTGAAGGGTTCTTGGCTGGAGTCTTCTCAGGAGACTTGTCTGCAGGTTTTCCTGGAGCCTTGTCTGCTTTCTTAAAGAAAGTGTCCAAGGAAGTTTGGACAGAGATTGTCCAGGGAGATGGGCAACACAGAGAACTTGTTCGCTGGCATGGCATTGCATCAGATCAAGCGTTGTAAAGTTGAAACTGTCAGAAAGTTGAAACAGGGTGTCAATTTATAAATGTTGTAAATGCGAACTGTTGTTACTCAAAACATTGTAAATCGAGGACTGCCTGTACTCCCTAATCAGACAGCCGAGCAGGGAGTGCAGACTGTGTGCTCCTGGCTACGAGCCAGGGCCCCAGTAAGTACAAGGGTCTTTGCTAATCCACACAGAACCTGTTCAGTTTGTGGGCTCGTACTTTTGTCTTCCTTCCTTTCGTTTTTAAATGCCTTGTTTGGCTAGTGAGGATGATCTGATTTCCTAATTCAGGCTTGGGGTCGTGGTGTATCTGGGGCTCTGCTGTAAGGACTATTTTGAGGCTTGTGCCATGCCAGGGGTGAGAAGCAAGGTCCATGGGAAGGGCTTACTCTCAGAAAGAGTACCCAGGGGAGTCTTTGCCCAGTTTGTCTTTATTTTCTAGTTTCCACACAGAGCTGAAATAATCTTCCTGGCTCAGCAAGAGAAGGTGGTGATGCCATCATCATCCTCCAGGTGGGGTCTGAGGCACATTGAGGGAAAGAAACTCATCCAACCTGCCTAGTTAAGCCAGAAACAAAATCTGGACTTCCTACTGCATTCACCCCTGCTGTATCCAATAGACACCACTTCTCTCCCATAGCCAGGAGGCCTGACTCCAACACCCTTGTTTAACTACTAGACCAGGGATAGCCAATGTTTTTTGGGCAGAGTGCCGAAAAAACCCACAATGCCTACCTTGGAAGGTGCCGGAGTACTGGCATGCAAGAAAAACAAAACAAGGGCAGGGGGTACATGGCAGGATGCCCTGCTTGTGCCCCTGCCCCCCAGCCCTGCTGCCCCTTGCCCCTTAGCCCAGGCTCCGTGGCTATCAGCAGCTACCCAGAACCTGGACCAGCTGCAGCCAGGAGGCTGCAAACAGCTGCTGCCTCCCTGCCCTGGCCCCCGCCCTAGCTTGCCTCCCAGACCGGACCCCGGGCTCCAGGGAAGCAGCAGATACCGGCAATGTTCCCCGCTGTGCTGCCCTCACATGCACTGTGCTCCCGGCCCTGCTGCCCTCCCCTGGGCCCTCCCAAGTGCAGCGTGTGCGACCCAGAGTGGCAGTGCTCAGAGGGGCTGCACAGAGAAGCTGCCTGCTGCTGCAAGCTCCGCACTGCCTGGGTCACACTTCCTCTGTGTGCATGGGAGCAGCATGGGTAGTATGCAGGGCTGTGCCCCTCACTGCTGCCCCCGCCTGCAGGGTAAGTGTGGCCAGGACAGCAGGGAGCTTAGAGTGGCAGGCAGCTTTCTGCACCCCTTGCTGTGCCCTGCCATGTCAGGTTTCACACGCTGCTCTACAGAAGTGGTGGCAAGGGCAGCACAGTGGGGAGCATCACCAGTATCTGCTGCCTCCCTGGAGCCCAGGGCTGGATTTGGGGCTGGGAGGCAG
>NW_005842514.1:113359-113959 GCF_000455745.1 Alligator sinensis | reverse complement strand
CGCCCCAGAGAGCTGGGCCTGCTTGCAGCGGGGCTTCCATCCTCCCAGCCAGCTGCTGGAAGCACCCCAGGCTCTGTGGCTATCAGCAGCTACCTCAAACCTGAGCCGGCTGCAGCTGGGAGACTGCAAACAGCTGCTAACTCCCACCCCAGCCCTGGCTGTCTCCCAGCCCCAGGCTCCAGGAAGATAGCAGGTGCCGGCACTATGCCCGCTGGGGCCGGGGCCGTGGGCAGCATGGGGCTGGGGCCAGGGCCCATGGGCAACAAGGGGCTGGAGCCCGGCCACGGGCAGCGCAGGGCCAGAACTGGGGCCAGGGCCCACCAGCAGCACAGGGCTGGGGCTGCAGCCGGGCCATCGCCAGCGCTGGGATGTGGCCGGCGACGGCACAGGGCTGAGGCCAGAGCTGTGCAGGGCTGGGGTGGGCGGGCAGCGGCAGCGGTGGTGCCAGCTTGGGCTGAGCCTCCGCAGGGCCAGGGCCTGCCAGCAGCACATGGCCCAGGCCTTCAGCAGTGCCGGAATGGGGCTGGGTCCCGCGCAGGGCCCGGCCCCATCCCAATGGTGCCGACAACGGCACTGTGCTGGGGCCAGTGGCGGGGGGGG
>NW_005842514.1:103718-113020 GCF_000455745.1 Alligator sinensis | reverse complement strand
GTCGCGTCCCAGCCTGCCGGGGACCCGGGCCCCACCCCTCGCGAGTGTCGCCACCGGCCGCTGCCAGGTCAGTGCCACTGTCGGGATGGGGCCAGAGCCCGCGCAGGTCCACGACCCCAGCCATGGCCCAGCAGTGGCACTGGGCTGGGGCCAGCAGCTACAACCTGAGGTGGCTGGGGCTGGGCTCACCGGCAGCATGTGTCCGGGCCTGGGGCTGGGGCCATTGGCAGCACCAGGACGGCCCTGGTCCAGCAACAGCATTGGGCTGGGGCAAGCTGCGGTGGTGGTGCCAGCTGGGGCCGAGCTCAGGCAGGGCCGGGGCCTGCCGGCAGCGTGGGGTTGGGACTGGGGCTGTTGGGGTGGCACTGGGCCAGGGCTGGGGCTCGGGCCAGTGGTGGGGCCGGGCTGGGGCCAAGGGGCTCTTACCTGGCTGGGGTCAGCGGCAGCTCAAGGCTGCTCTCGGGCAGCCATGTGCTGCTCCATCTGGGCACGGCTCTTCCTGTCCCTTAGGGCAGGAAGCAGTCTGCATGCCAATCAAAAGCATGCTGTGTGCTACCTTCGGCACGCATGCCCTAGGTTGCCGACCCCTGTACTATACCATATTTTCCTCTGAATGCCAGGAATAGAGCCCAGGAGTCCTTGCTTTAATAGCTGTTCCGGGTGAGCCAGGGTGAGAACCCAAGACAGCCTGGCTCTCACAGCACCTTGCTCTATCTGCCAAACCCCACTCCTTTCCCAGGACCTGTTGGAAGGAGGCTGGATCAGTCCCCACATCCCCTTTATGATAACCATCTCCCCCCACCACAGCATCTCTCTAGGACTGTATCGCTGCAGGCTGTGATGCTCCCAGGTACTTGACTAACAGCAACTATTTTCCTATCATTATTTCAGTCTTTTAAAGCTGTTCTGTCTCTGAGTATGATATTGCTTCCGTTGCCATGGAACACTGTCTAAATACCAGAGCTGGGGAGAGTCCAAGGCACCCCATCCCTCCTGACAGAGCTCTGAAGAGGAGGGGCAGAGCTAGCACAGGGCCACCCTATCTGGAGCCTGATTGTTGGGCACAGGGAAATGGTCATTCAGATGGCATGGGGCACTTAGGGCAGCAAAGGAGCCTTTCCTGGTAAAATTACTGTTTTTCCAACTCAGGGCCATTGCCCAGTGAAGGAGGCACTCCCTGGACAAGGCCCACGTTAGCCCCATATTGCCAGTTCAGCATGGGGGCTGGGGAAAGAATGGACCTTGAAGACTAAACCCCTTCTCAGCATGAAGGAAGGAGCCTCAGGCTTGGTTGAACTGAGGGTTGGGGTTAGTAGAGGAAGGACACCACTGGTGTCCCTAGTCTGTGAATACATACAAACTTCCCACCCAATTACCTACCCATCACCTTCTCCTAGCTGTTCAGCTAAAGTTTCATAAATGAAATATTGCATTTCTAGCACAAATTGGATCTTGAAAATGTGAGCAAGTCTGTATCTCATGGTTCCCAGTGTTTAGAAGTTACAGCAAAGTGAACCAAGGGGTTGCATGCATGTAGGAATTGCTGTGGGAGAGCTACCCTAAAGAATACAAATTTAGGACTTAGTTCTGAAAGTGGTTAGTTAAGTGAAAACACTTGTTTCACCTTTCTGAGACTGCAGGCTGCCTGGAGCTCTGAGAGGACTGGACTGCCCAATTCATTTCATTGGGCTGTTAACTCTGATCCCTACCAGTGATTGTATCAATGTTGAGATTGTTAACTGCTTCATTGATGATAATTTTATCAGAAACTGCTAGTCCCACAATCCTAATTTGTTGCTGAGTCACTAAATGCCCCAACTATCCCTTACTCAGCTGGCAAAACCTCTCACTCCTCCTGCTGAGAGCTTTTACAATGCAGCTACCGCCTGATAGGGGGTCAGCACAAAAATCAGCTGTATGGTAAACAGTGCAAACAAGGGGAATGGCAAAAAGTTAAATTTAATAGCAGGAAAACTATTGTAGAGCCTGCTCCCTGAGATACATGAATTATAGCCATTTGATCTATTAAAAAGCTACATTGTTGATAGTGTGAAGCTGTGGAGGAATTTCCAGTGTGCTGCACAAGCTCCTGCTGGATTCAGGCTGTTGCCATGCGTCTAAAGGAAGGGCAGGTACTACCCTGAGAATTAAAGCTGTCTGACACTTCCCTTTATAAGGTCTTGTTGTCTTCAGATTGTTATAACTTTGCCAAACCTGGTGCATTTTGGAAGAAATCTTCCATACAGATGTGTGCTTCAGACTGAATTTTTTTAGGAAGGTTTCAGCTAAAACACGTAAACCATTTGAGAATGAAATTATGGGAAAGTATGTTTTAATTACCTCATTGTTCTTTCTGCTGCCTACCACTTTCCTTTGTGCTAGAGATTTTGGTGGTGACTAAGTGATTTAGGCAGGAACCACAACTGGATATGCATTTTTATGTTAAATACCAGTGCTCTACACCTGGGACTGATTTCACAAACCCTTGACCTTTGGCTATTTGTACATTCAGACTTTGCAGCTTGTATCTTTATGGGCGCCTATACACATGCAGAGAGGCTGTTCTGATACACTGTAATTACAGTGTGTCAAAGCAGACTCAATTAATTGAGTCTGTTGAAGCATGGTAATTATCACGCTCCAGCAAGGCTCCAGTGTCACTTTTTTTTCCCATGCTGAAAAATGGCGACAGGGGCACTTTAACTAACGCTTGTTCAACAAGCTTTAGCTTTAGTTAAAGTGCCCCTGCCACCATTTTTCAGCGCAAGGATGCTGATACACGTGACACTCCAGGCGCTTTAATTAGAGTGGATCTCAAAGCCTCTCTAATTAAAGCACCCCCTTCCCCCCACTCCCAAAGCACATGGGTTAAACACCCTATATGATTTGATTGCAATCTGTAACTTCCTGCTTAGCAAACAAATTGGATTATGGGGGTCTGTTCAAAAAAAGATGCAGTGACTAGTATTTGAGGCTAGACAAACAGAAGTAAGGTGCACATTTTAACATTGGTGATAATTTGCCACTGACACAGCTTTCCAAGAGTGTGGTGGAGTCTCAATCAACTAGCAACTAGACCAGATATTTTTCTAAAAGAGCTGCCCTAGGGTAGGACTGTGGCTACAGTGAAATAGGTGGCCAGACTGGATGATCACAATGATTTCTTCTGGCCTTGCAATCTCGGAATCAGTATATGTTGTTTTCTTTAGGCAAAAAAATTTGCAGCTCTTTCCTTGAAAAGCTCTAGTGCCCCATGCTCTCCCTAGTGGAACTGGGGGAAAGGGGGGTAGAAGTGGGGAAGCAGCCCCAGGTGCTTTGTGGGAGGGCACACAAATAGTGGCCACCACAATGGTTTATCATGCTGCTGTGACTGGCACCATAGCAGCTGTACTCTCTGGAGCAAAGACTTCAGGTTGGGAAGGAGTTGTCCTTGTATCAAGGATGGGCCATGAAAATCACTCAGGTTTTGCTACAGTTTGAGCCTTTGGAAAACTTGTGTGTGCATATGCTCAGTAGAGATGTTTGTTTGATTAGCTGAGTTCTCTGCCCTCCATGTGCTCCATCCCTTAAGTCTAACAGCTCCTCTAGTAGACTGGATCATGCAGGCTGGATAACCAGGTAACAGAACAGGCTTCAGCCCAGAGCTGTTAAGGCCAGAAGCAGGACTCAACCTGCAGTTGCTGTTCTGGGCTACTTGGTGGCCAGGCACTTGAACTAAGAGTGAGGGGAGACTATCTTTTCTGCACTCTCTGCTTCCACTCCTGATTCCCAGGCCATGCAAGGGGGAGGGGGAGGGGGAGGGGAAGGAAGTAACAATTTAACTTGAATTTGAATGTGGAAGAATGAAAAATAGAGGGAGCAGATAATAAGAGGGAGGAGGATGGGAGATGGAGAGCCTGAATGAGAGTGGAATTAAGAGCAGTAGCAGAGAGGGAGCAGAAATAGACTGAGGCCAAAAAAATAGGTGGGGAAAGGCAAAAGGATAAAGGGGATGAGGGGATGAGCAGGGAATATACTTGTAGGAAGATAGGAATTAGGGATGGGGAAGTAGGGATGGTTCATGGGAGGGTACAGAAGGGCAGGAAACAGATGCAGGAGTCGGGTGTGAGGGTAAGCAGGAGTCAGGAGGATAACAGCAGGATAGAGGACAAGGCAGGGCATGGGGAAGGAGGGAAGGGCAGAATGGGTCAGGAAAAGAGATTGCAATGGTGATAG
This sequence comes from Alligator sinensis, assembly GCF_000455745.1. Classification (NCBI taxonomy): domain Eukaryota; kingdom Metazoa; phylum Chordata; order Crocodylia; family Alligatoridae; genus Alligator; species Alligator sinensis. The sequence continues at coordinate 108,805 of NW_005842514.1, read as the reverse complement.
GCCACTTCTGCAGGGAGCAGTGAGAGCTAAACCCAAGGTTCATTTCTCTTCTGTCAGTCCTGACAATGAAAGCCAGTGTATCTCATTCCTCTCTAGCAACAGAGGACAATTGTAGGAAGTCTCTCACAGTTAAGGCAGCTGAGAGCTAGTCTGGAGAACTGAATTCTATCCCTGCCTCTGCCACAGAGTTCCTGTATGATACTAGGCAAGACACTTAATGCAGATTTCTAACAGGTAGCCATTAGGCGTTCCCCATTTTCTGGGGATCTGGGATCTTTGGGATTATATTGAAGTCACTGAAGATGTGCTCTGAGCATGTACCATGCTACACAGAGCTAAGCACACACAAATCATCCAGAACAACTTAAATTGGATGCTCAAACTTAGCAGACATTTTTAACCTTCATCTCTCTGTGCGATGCAGCCTGTAAAACGTAAGACCCTTGCCTCACCAGGATGATGTGAGGATCAATTTATTAGCGTTTCTCAAATATTGCAGTGATGAGCACCAGAGAGAAGCCCATCAGGAGTTACTAATTGTCTTCAGAGTGGGACTTAAATAGCACCCAGTAAATAAGGCACAGAGCACTGAACAATGAGGAGAAATGAAATATTGAATAGCTGCTGCTCATTAAGCAGGTACCTCCACCCTGTGCACAAAGTGAGGCAGGAGTCTAATGGAAAAAGAATATGTGATCATGCACAGGCACAAGTGGGGAGTGAATTAAGGTTGCACAGGCAGGCTTGCTCCTAGAATTTCCTAATTGTTTGAGTGCTTGACTTTGCAATCATAATATTCTTTTAAAATAATATTGTGGATGGGATTTGGATCCTATGTGGCATGCAATGCAGGGGTGGGGGCTGGCCTCGACATTAAGGGTTATAGATCTGGCATTTTTGAGTGTTATTTGGCATTTCAGTGGGGCAGCTCATCCAGCCTGCGCGTGAATTCAGCATGAAGCAAGTTTGCGACAGGAAATACTTTATGCAATTTCTGCCAAGTCCCATTGTTTCTTATTTTCTGCTATTCTCTGACTGCTCGCTGTCCAACATATGTTTTAGCTCTAGTACTACAGTGAACATTGCCTAGTTCCTCTTATGCTACAGTAAACTGAGATGGAAAGTGGGGGACAGTAAAGAAGTGAGCATTAGCTCTTACTGTGGCAGGGCACGAGTAGGCAGCACTGAAGCCTGCAGGTGACTTCTGGGCCAATCAAGAGTCACATGGCTGGCAGGAGGCTACCTGATTGGAGGAGGGGCCTAGCTTCTTGTACATAAGACAAGGCCCTGAGTAGCAAAGCCAGCAGTTGCTGCAAGCAGCCAGAGGTAGAACATCTCCCATTTGGAGCAGTAGCTCAGAAACACCCAGAGGACAGGGTGGGATGGCAGGAGGTTCCTGGTCCTGGGGCATGACCTAAAAATATACCCTACTGGGGCTGGTATGGTGGGGCTGTTTCTGGCAGGGCAACTTCCAGGAAATACCACACTTGTGCCTCCCCAGTGAAGGGCAAGTATGGGGTGCCAGAAAGCCTCAGCCCCTGCTGCCTTATGGGTGACCCTGTGGAGGGGAAAGCTAGGGGGCACACCCTGCCAGAAAAGCACAGGGGCCCAGGCCCACTGAGTGGGGCCTGAGGCAGGGCCCAGGCCCATTGAGTGGGGCCTTGGGCCAGAGCATCCCAGCAAGGGGCCGGGGGAGTGATAGTGGAATTTGGATGCCATCTGTGAGGAATGGGACATGGTATAAGGGGAGGTTCAGAGCTGTATAATACACCCTTGGCATCAGGCTTTAAAATGGGCAGCCTCCCGCCTTAAAAAAATATATATATATAGTTTACATTAAGGCATGGCAGTTGAGTGTAGGCAGGAAGACTGCCCAGACAGGGAGGTGGGCCAGCATGATGGCCAACCCCAATAGTTACCCTGTTACACTTACCATTGTGGCATCATTCATTTCCATTGATGAAATTTAGACTGTTATTAGATTCCATTATGTGGTGATCTGTAACCATCCTCCAACTGCTTTGAAAGTTTGCAGTTGTGCTACCATGTTGCATTGCTATTACACCACTACCTAGTGCCACTGCTTTGTTGTGTTACTGGTGAGCCACTGGCTATTACAAGTATACCGTTGTTCATGCTACTACACCAGTGAGACTGTTGCAATGACCTTGTCCATGGGTTTCTACTGCATCACCAGAAAGAACCAAAGTGGCAAAATCTGCATTGCTGTTTCTTAATATTTGCTTAGAGATTGTTTATTAAGGAAAGTTTTGATGGTGGTATGGGTATTCATGTTCTCTGTGCCCTCTGCTATCTTCTTTTTGTTTTCTACCCACATGATGGGTGTGCATGTACAGGGAACACACCTAACATCAATGCCATCCAGAATTAAAATGATGTTTGAGCGTTCTGCTTAACTTGTCTGTATGGATTTGGGATGCTCGAGCCTTTGGGAGCGGCCCAATAAGTTTGGTGTGGAGATAATCCATAAAGCTACCCTCAAGGATACTGACATTCTTTCAGGATTGAGATGGTCACACAGGGTTCAGGGCACATTTGTATCCCAAGAATATCAGCCCAGCCCCAACGCTCAGTTCCCAGGATCTCTCGCTGAGACATTAGCTCTAGTCAGAGCCCAAGGCAAAGAGCAAACTTCCCTGCGGTCCACACAGCTCCACTGCCCAGCAGTTTGCATAACCCAAACTTAACAGCACTGTGGCATATCTTTCAAAGACTCAACAAATGTTCACGCTCTAAAATAATTTGGAAGAGTATGCATATGTAACAGTGCCACCTGGTGACACTGCCATGTCAGTATTAAGTGAAGCTGTACTTCAGCTTCCTGGGAGCCTTATAGCCTATTGAAATGCCAACTTCAGTGGAAAGCCCCTTAGTTTTAAGCTTGTGGTTGGTAAATTCAGTGTGGCCTTTTGCTTAGCACTATACCTGTGTCTGTACATAAAAGCCATCTAGGTGCTCACATATTGAGTCACCTCTGAAGAGTCATCTGTAATGAATTTAACTATACGGAGCCAAATTCAGCTGTGGTTTGCACTAAAATGGTATCCAGTATGGAGGCAAAACAAATATAAATTATGCGCTCCAGGGATCAAGGGACAGCTGTAGCAGGAGATCACAGATCACTAAAGTAGTACTCCTACTGTCTGACCCACTGAAACTCAGCAGGTAACATGTATCCTGGTATCTGCTGCAAATTTGGCAGTGTATTGCGCGTTAATTCCAGCTGCTGTAGCAAATTCGGCAGCGTAATGCGCTTTAAATGACTTTGAGGCACAGCAAATGACTTTGGGATGCAGCAAACTAAAACATCTCTGAGGAGTTTTAGTTTGTTACCTTACAGCTGCAGAAGGAAGCACCAGGCTGTGTGCGGCTTGGGCTATGCAGGCAACCCATGCAGGCAGCCTGGCAGCAGCCTGGGAAGGCAGGCTCCACGGAAGGAAAAACAAACAAACAAAAAAGTGGCTAGCCTGAATTTTTTTCTTCCCCGGATCCTGCCTGAGCTGAGTGGGGACCCGGTGCTTCCGTCCACAGCTGCGGTGCCCCCTGGGACCACCCGAGCCAGGTGCCTGTGGGCAGGTGCTGCCTGGAGTGGGGGCTGCCACGGAGGGAAGCATCAGCCCCGCCACACAGCTCAGGGACCACTTGGCCTGCCGGCAGCTTGCTCTCCCCTCCCCGCCACCAGAGGGGCAGGTAAGGACATGGGTGTGCACAACGTGGGGGTTTATTTCACCCTAAATCGAAGCGGTGTTTTTAAAAAAACACCGCTTCAATTTAGGGAGCATCAAACCCCTGTGTCATCTACAAATGCTGTGAGTGCTCAACTCAGCCAGCCCTGTGGTGCTAGAGCCATGCACACATGGGACAGCATGCTGAAAACCTAAACATTCAGTGCCATAGCCAGCCCTGCTGCTTCCAGAGCAGGACATAAATAGTCCCAGTCATGGTTCCTTTGCTGGTGAGGGCTGACTTCCTTACCACAGCAAAGTTCTTGAGGCAAAGCACAAGGGCTAGTTTGGGATCATGTCACCCTCACTTCCATTCTTGGGAGCAAAGGAAAACATTTTATCCCCAGTCAGTGTGTCCCTGGCCAGTATTAGGGCTTAGGCTCTGTTTTACACTGGGGAGACTGTTTGGTTTGGGTCCCAGGAGCCAGCTGTTCCTTTGTCAGAGGATCTGCTCCCTTGAGTTCCATGTTAACAGCAGCCCTGTAAACATCTGCAATAAGTGCTTTACAGACAGTAATGGGTTAGATTTCACAGTCCCCTGCATGATAAATATTACTTGTGTCCCTGATGGTGAAATAAGGGCACTAAGAGGCAAAATGACTTGCTCAAGATCACAGGGTGACAGAGCTGGCAATAGTTCTGACACTCAGACTCTGGGATTTTCCGTTACACACACACACACACACACACACACACGAGAACATTAGACTTAGTGAATTAATATTTGCTGGTGCTCCAGAGTGCCAGGAGCAGAGATAGGCAGGGGGCTGCTCTTCCCCTAGAATTCCTAAGCTGTAGTGCCTGGGCTGTCTGGCCAGGCACTTAGCATCACTTCCTGATAAAGGGTCTCCTGGCCTGTTTGATGTGGAGGCAAGCAAAGGCTCTTGGTAAGCAGCTGGCTTATTTTGAGCCAATAGGTCACTGATAAGATCAGCAGATCTTCAGATCCTTAATGTTACTTTCTGCAGCTGGAAGTAATAACCCTGCTGCTGTCAGTCTAGTACTGATTTAAAAACCACCCATCCCTGCTGAGGTGACCAGACCTTGGCGTGATTCTTCTGGCCTGTACTTGGAGCACCAGTGGGCCTAGTTCTCTGTTAACACTGGTCTGACCTCACTGACTTCTGGGAGCTGGCTGATACCCACTGTGCACTGGTTGGTCCAGTGGTATGCTCTTTGTAATCCAGCCAGTCTCCCTAATGGTGGTAAGGCTTGTGTTAACCCTCTCCTGTCCCTAACCCTTTTCATCCAAGAATAGTGAAATGCCTTGCGCACATTAGTGAGCCTCACCTTGCTGGGTGCTGTCATTGTCCCATGGGGACACTGAGACAAGGAGGGCAG
>NW_005842514.1:86218-98718 GCF_000455745.1 Alligator sinensis | reverse complement strand
CCCTGGGGCAGGGGCTGGACTCGACGATCTTCCAGGGTCACTTCCAACCCCAATGTCTATGAAATCTATGGTTTCCTGTTAAATTCCCTCACTGACCTTAAGTTCAGGAGAGAAGCTGAGCCTTTCCTCCAGAACAGCTGTGCAGGAGGTGGGATCACCTTCCTTCCTTGCCCTCTGGAATGCAGCCTTCTCTACCTTAATCTGGGATAGGTTCTGACTCTCTAATCATGGTAGTACTAAAGGGCCTATCTTACAGCTCTAAGCACTAGGGCTGTGTGAAGCTTTTAGGTGCTGATTCAATTTGGAGGAGATCCCCCACTGTCCCATGCTGTGTGGGAAGCTCTGCCATGAGCTTCCAACCCCCGCCCGCTCTCCCAGACCCCTCGTGGCTGCCCCGCTTGCCCCAGCCCCTGGTTCTTTAAAAAAAAGTGCCCCAGATTCACCGGCTGTTGCAGCAGCCTTGGGGTTTCTGAGGGACAGGAGCCAGTGAATTCGGGGCTTTTTTGTTGTGTGGTTGGTTTGTTTTTTAAGAGCTGGGAACTGTGGCTGGGAGAGCGGGATGGAGGCTCATGACTGAGCCACCCACGCAGCGTGGGGCAGTAGGGAGCAGCAGGGATTCCCTCTCCCCGAAAGGCTGGGGCTGAGCAGGGCAGCCATTGATAGGGCTGGGAGAGCAGGCGGGGGATGGGACCTGTCTGATTCAGAGATTAGGCTGATTTGGTGGCAGCCGAATCTCCGAATCAGATTGAGCCGAATTAATTCGGGACAGTGATTCCAATCACCGAATCAAATTACTGCTCCCTGAATCTGAATCCAAAGCAAATGCTAGCCACTTCGCACAGGCCTACTAAGCACCTCTCCTTACCGAGGGCAGAGGCTAACAATGCTGCTCTACCATTTCCCTCAGCAAGAGGAGGATGGGGATAAGATACCACCGCCCCCCCCCGGGTTGGCTGCTGCCATGCCTGTTTTCATAGATGAGAGGCTATAGGGCCCATTCCCTCTGGGATCTCCTGAGCTGAGGTAGCAGAAATTACACCCCCCTTCCCCACTTTGTTTTGCACTAATATAGATCACTACTGGATTCTCACAGCAACCACAGAACTGGAACTACTGTTGCAAACTTGTTCTTGGAATGAGAGTGCTGAGGTGGTTCCTGAACTAACCCAGCACTGGTGAGGTGATGGAATGGGAGTGAAGTGGCTTTATCAATCCCACTGCACTGGCCTGTTGGAAGGAGAAAAGAGCAGGGGCTGCCCAGTGCCACATGTGGGGACACTTGGGGCGTGTCCCCACGAGCACACACATGCAGGGGTATGGGCATTTCCTATGGAACAAATAGTGGCATATATTTTTGCCACTGTTATTTGTTCCCAGGCATCCCCCTGCACATGCGCTCCAGTGTGTAGCAAAGTGACCTGGATGTAGTAGGGGAGACTGGGGCCAGCATCTGTGCTGGCCCCAACAGCCTTACTTGGGGTCCTGGGTGTCTCCTAGGGCAGCAGCAGCACCGATTCAACAGCCAGAGCATGGCTCTGGCTGGCCAGCCTCTGGTTTTTGGTGGCACCACTTTTTTTAACAGCAGGGTTTGTTTTTACACCACAATTTCCTGGTGTCAAAAAACCCCACCCTGCTACAAATTAGCAGTGCAGTGAACAGTGAACTGCATGTGGTTTGTGGCACCTTACTGACAAGCCACATCCCACCCCCAACCCTGACGGTGTCCCTCACTGCCGGGGTACTCAAACAGCAGTACTTTCCCCCACCCCTTGCTGGTGCCCCTCCCTCCCAACCCACAGCCCCCTGCCCCCCCAGCCCTGCTGGTGCTCCTCACTCTAGACCCACAGCCTCCTGCCCCCCTGCCTCCCCTCCGCCCCAGCCCTGCTGCCCAGGCCAAGCAACTCCCACAATGCATGCAAGCCACGTTCTCGTGCATACGCCCGCGTGGGGAGCACATGGCCCCTGACAGCCAATCAGCTTGCCTGCTGCTCTCAGCCCAGAGCAGCCAGACCTGGACAGCAGAAAACCTGGACATTTCCTCTTATTCTAAAAACCGGCCTGGATGCAGCGCAGGGGTCCAAAAAAAAGGACATGTCTGGGAAAACCCAGACTTATGCTAACCCGAACTTCAGTAGGAGCCTTGAGCCTCTCTGAGCCTCGAGCGGTCTCTTGCCTTGGCTTTGCTCTGTTAATGCATGGCCTCCCTCACCAAGGAGTCTCCCCTGTCCTGAATGTTTTGGGATCTCCTGATCCCAGCAAGTGGACCTGGCTTCACCTCCACAAGCAGAGTAGGCCCAGGAGGGGTCTTGTCCCTTGCAGTCATAGTTGCATGTAGGTGTGGGGTTCTGTATTGCTTGGCCCTAATTCCAACTATCTCCTCTCAGTGCTTTTGCCCCTTTCCCTGCCAGCCAGGCTCCTTCCCATTGGGCCTGTGAGCTCGGGCAGGGAGGCTGCCTGAACCAAAGGAGAGGAAGTGATAGAGCTACCCTCACCACAGCATGTAGCCTGCCTGGGGTGGGGAGGGCAGCAGGGAGGGGTGCTGAAGAAAGTACAACTGCAGTTCCTCATGCCTCCTTGCATCTGACGCACGGCCACACTTCCCCTCTCAGATTCTCTTGTACAAGAAGGGCCGTGGTTTCAGCGCTGTGGTTTGCATGCATGACTTTAGCCGTTGAGTGGGTCAGACTAAGGGCAGAGTGGGAGGGAGCACACTACTGTGCAACTGCTGCTCCAGAGTGGTTTGAACTCAGCACAGAGACCAGGACTGAACAAGAGCGCAAATCAATGGACACGTAAGCAAACCACCTGGTTTTCTAACCACCTGCCTCCTCTGCTCTTGTCATCCTTGAAGATAGTGATGGATTTATGTCCTCCTCCTGGCAAAACCCTTACGGCAGTGGGGTTTTGCCAAGAGGAGACTCCCATGCCTGGCATCTGCTGAGCTGTTTGATGGTGCCAGGGAGTCCCAAAAGGGTGCATAGGGTGGGGAGGATGTGACAGTGCCACCTTGCCAGGAGCTGTAGGGAGACAGGCAGCAAAAAGCAAAGTGCCCCTTGCAGCTCTCAGACAGAAAGAGGTTAGTGTTCTGGAGTACTAGTTGCTGTCCATACACTTATATAAGGCTGTGGCCAGGTCCACAGCCCAGAGGAGAGTGCTGCTAATTTGGGCTCTGCATTCTGCTCCAGCACCAGTAATGCCTCTGACAGCAGAAGATGAGAAGTGTAGGCGCACTGGAGGGTGCAGCCGATGGGGGAAGGCAGCCTGTGCCAGGAATGAAATGTCACACTTCCTTCATCAGGGATCCCCTTGCCTGTTCCTATCACAGACCCTATTATATTCAGCCGGGGCGGGGGGGGCTCTCCTCCTGACCCCTGCACAGTCCCCATTACCCCCAGACCTAGGGCAGCCCCTTTCCTGATCCCAGCCCTAAGCCCATTACCTGCAGCCTGGGAGAACCCCCTTCCCACCTAACCGTGGTATGGACCCCATTACTCTCAGCCCAAGTGAGGCCCCTTTCTACTGATGTTATTATAGAGCCCATTAACCCTAGTGTGTGGGAGCCCCCAGCCTGTCTCCAGCAGTGACATAACTTTACAGTCTGAATGTCCATCCTCTAGAGAGGGAGGCTTAAGAACTATTGTGAACCTCTTTAATAACCTGCTAAAATACCCTTGCTGTGGTGCTCTAGGACTAAATGCTGAGGAAAGTAGCTGTGAGCAGATGAGAGGCAATGTGCATTGCTGGAGGAATGTACAGTGTACCCCTGTCTCTAAGTTCCCAGTGTAGCAGTGCTTCACTAAGAGCTCTTTGTCCCCAGTAGAGGGGGAGTGAGCCAGTGAGTGCTGCTGTGCTCTGACTGTCTGAGGAGGAAGCACAAGGTAGAGAAGACCCTGTGTGACCTGGGTATGGGACAGACTAGTGCATGCAGGGTGGATGATTCCACTTCAGATCATATCTAGAGCGTTTGCTGTCCTGCCAAACAACGGTCTGAAGTTTTGAGCTTCCACTGCTGGAGACTTATGAGAATTATAGTCAAAGGTGTGCTCAGAAAGTGATTAACAGTGAAAGAGGAGGTGGTGTGGGAAAGAAGGGGTGAGACCAGAGACTCCAGAGTGGGGAGTGAGAGGATGATGACACTATTTGTGCTGCAGCATGTCCTTAGGAACATCACTTCTAGACTGGAGCCCAAGCATGGAACAAAGGAAGCCTGCAAAATAACATGATAATGAGATGTTCCCCAGTGCAGAATTTGAATCTGGATCCATCCTTTCCTCTAGTTGGGGAAAGTTGGGGTCCAGGAGATCCAGGATTTGGTTTGGCCCTAATGAAGTTATTAGTGCTTCCCCCTAGGCTGGCCGGTCACAGCAAACACAGGGGAGGGGTGATGGAGCTGAAAGCCCTGTCAGCATATCTGAAACCATTGGAGATTGGAAACTTGGGAAAGATTCTGTTGCAGCAATTCTCAAAAACAACTGTAATTTTTTAATAGAAAATTGCCACTTCTACTCGCCCTCAAAACCTAAAATCTTTTCAGTTTTAGATGTGTTAATTGCTGAGAGGTTCAGTCTTCAGCCCAGCTCCATTCCCTCTGGGTCCTAAGCCACACCTCTAAACTTCTACAAAGTTCAGAGCTTCAGAACTCACAGAATCTGACATGGCTCTAATGACTAGAAACCACAAGTTCTAATGAGATCCATAGTAGATAATCACTCCAGCTCTTATGGAGCCTACAGGGCAGCTTTAACCCTTTTACTCAGCATGTACTTTCCTTGATGTACATGAAAGCCATGCAGTGTGTGACCTGAGGTGGGCTAGGTGCCTATATATCCCAGACCCAGCCTATCTGCTGATGCCCCCTTCCTTGTCTCCCAAGCAGTCAAGTGGGATCAACTGGTGCTTTGGAGAGGAAGGCCTGATGTACCTCTCATTGCCTGGCTCCCCTCTCTGTCCCGCTGTGGCCTCACTTGCTCCACACTTGGCTCTAGGTAGGGGGAAGCATAGGGGGAAACAGATTGGTCTGATACATGTCTGGAAATGGCTGTGAATTGGCCAAAACTCCAGATTGGCAGGTGATCAAATAATTGCTAAGGCAGCTGCTTGCAGACTCCTCCTGAGCAGCATGAGCATAGGCCTAGTCGTGTGCTGACACTAGCACCATGCAGCATAAGCCTGGCTATTCTCTACAAGGGGGTGGCTGGGTTTCTTAAGGATAAGCAGGGAAGTGCAAGGGCTCAGTACCTAGCAGGTGATGTTGCTTCCCAAATTTGAGTTCCTCCCACAATTCCTAGGATAACACAGCACTTTGGTGTCCCACTGTGAGCACCCTACTGTACTGTCCAGTGATGACTCTGTGCACCCTGGACCCCATTTTCAGAGTCACTCCTGTACCAGCCCAGGTTTCTCCCATAGTGATGGGACCCCAGCCCAGCAGTTACTTGGTGCCCTGGTTCACCATTCAGAGCCCCCTGCACCAATGTGGGAGTCACTCCTTTTCCCAGCCATTCTGTTTTGGTTCACTGGCCAACAGCTATCCCTGCACCAGGGCACTCCCTAAAAAAGTGAAGATATGAGGAAAATCTTGCTCTTGGGCGTCACCAAACAAAAGCAGTTACCATAGAATTATCTGGCCGAATCCAAGCCCATTCCCTTCACAGCCCTCCTGGCCACAAGTGTAACCTACACCACAAACGATGGACCTGAAAAGCAAAGCATGTGCTTTCGTCAGCAGAGCTAACAGCATGCAAGCTGATTACAGGAGCTTTCTTGTTGTCACTTAGACAGACAGAAGATTGAGAATGTTGTACAGACATATTACCCATAGAGGCCTGAGGCCAGTACCCTGCCCTGTCAACCCCTGCCCCCAAGACACAGCCAGCTGCCTCTCCAGATAAAGGAGTCTGCTCTTGATTGAGAGCAATTTGGCCTTTTTGCGCTCAGTTGTAAGATGGAAAACTGCTGTTTGGCATGTGCAGAGTGAACCAGGTAAAGCAGGAATTTAACTCGTTGTAGACTGTGAAGCCATGTTCCCCAAGTGGAAAACTAAGATTCCTATTCACCAAGAACAAGTAAAAATTCTTCCCTTTTCTCCTGTTTCACCATCCAGCATGCCAGTACTCAGGACATCTAACCATGTCACTCACCATGTAAGAGATCCTGGGCATGCCTGTGGCAACTAGGCTTATCAGCTCAGGCATGTCCTCTTGGATGTGATCTAGCTGGAAAAGGGCAAAGATTGGTGTTTTGCATGCGCTCACACACAGACTTACCTCTGTTGATATGGAAACGATTCCAATTATTTAAAGAATAAAAAGTCTTCTGTTAAGTCATGTTGTTATGGTAACATGAATTATAAAAGTAAAGAGACTGAGGAGATGGCATGTCGCTCTTGGATCCTGAGCTTTATGCAAACTTTATCAGTCAGATAGCTAAACCTGCAGCAGTGGGGGAGGGGAGAGGGCAGCCAGGTGGAGAAGAAAGGGGCAGTGCTGTTGGTACAGTCAAGGACAGTACTTTCTGACTTGATGTCCTCTGTTGCACTGTGGTGCTTTGGGAGCCATGGCTTCTATCTGGGACACTATGCATGGTTTTGGTCCATGGGGAAGTAGGTATAGAACACAACCATTCTGCTGACATGCCTGGACTTTTACCATCAGTCACAGATGATAGGCTGCCATGACCCCGTACCAGCCAGGGAGAGCTGGCTCAGGCCTTTTTTGAGGTCAGATCCCTTGAGAGCTACAGAGAATGAAATGCCTGGGAACATGGTGAGATCACAGATCTGTAGGTGTGCATGTGAGGTTAGGCCCGTGTGTTTCTCTGCCTTTCTGTATGTGCCCCCTGTGCCTTGGTGTGTGTCTGTGTGTGTGGACAAGCATTTGAGTGTCTCATGTCTCTGCACAGAGATGAAGATCAGACAAGCCAAATGGCACTTCCAAGATCCTTCCGCTAAGCAGAAGCTCAGACATGATGTTGGATAGGTCCTTTGGCACTCCCTCCCCATGGCAATGGAAAGCATGCTCTTCCGTAATCCTTCCCATCTACTGAAGGGCTGGGGCTGTCAGCTCTGAAAGAGCTGGGCAATATATATCTTTCTTATACTCTAACAGTGTGCGATCTTTGAATGGAAGGAATATAATGGGGAAATGCTGAGGCAAGTTAGGAGGCTATGTGTTCATTATGGAAGCAGGGTCCAGCTCTTTCAGGGATATTTGGGAGGAACCCCATATGCATGGAGCATATGGTGGGGGAAGAAGGAATAGGCAGATGACCTTAATGAAATGGTATTGTTCCAACTGGGACTTAACTGTTGCTGTGTCCAGCAGGCATTCCATCTGCCTAGTGCCATATAACTCTGCAGTGCCCCTGTTTGGGCAACACCCATCCCAGCTGGGTAGCAACTCCCTTGGCAGGACAATAACACCAACCACCTTTCTCTGAACTGCATCCACAGAGTGAGCTCTTTCTCCCTGCAACTCTCCCTGCATTCCCAAGTAGGACTTTCTTCACTGACTCTCTCAAATGGTGCATGCTATCAAGCGTCTGCTACATTCTACCTCGGAGGTGGCCGCTACAGGGGTGTAGTGAAATGGTCATCATGTCTATCTGGACAAGTCTGTAATTCTTGTACCCACTATAGTGCAGAGGCACCACACCACTCAGGAGACAGGAATGATAACAGGAGACTGCTCTGTCCTCTATTATCAGTCACTGCTACTAAGATTGGGCACACTGACAGGGAAGGGCTCCCTGCTATCATTACAAGCAAGTAGGACAAGCACTTATTTTTGCAGTCAGATGGGAACATCTGCACTCATTTTTCTGGGGTTAGGAAATCTGATAAATAGCAATCTGGAAAGAACTGGAGTTGACAGTGCTGTTGTGTTAACTGGGCCCAAATGCGCCTGCCAGGGTCAAAGGGAAAGATGAGAAGTTTTGTCCTCCTCAAGCCATACTCAGACATTTCCATCTCCCTGCTGCTGTGCGCCTGCATCTCTAACACTGCTGTTACAAAGTCCTTGTGAGCACGATGGTGGGGATGGCCCTTTGTCTACTTGGGATGCAGTTCCTGTGGCCCTAACTATCCTCTTCCTCCTAAATGTGGAACTCATGTGTGCTTTTATTTGGAGAGATTTATCCCTCAGCAATTTAAAGAAGCTGGAGCCACCTTTAAATCTGCTCATTTTGTCTTATTTAAGTACTTTGTCTGCTGCCACAGCTGAGTAATATGATTCATATGAAGGCGTAATGCTGAGTACTAGCAAAGAGCTTTCTTTAGGAAGGGGTTGCCAGCATTAGCAATGCGCAAACTGCAGCCCCTTGAGAGATGTGGGTCCTGTTCCTGCATCTCTTGTGCACCCAACGTCCCACTGACTTCACTGTGACTTCTGGGGTGGTAAAAAATATGAGATCAGGCCCTGGGTTTGGAGGAAGCCCCATTTCAGGTGCTGATCCAAACTATGGAAGTGTGTACAAACAGGCTGGAAATGCAAGCTGGATCCTGACAGGTATCAGATGCTTCCCCCAGAAGACTTGCATGTCCTCAACTCCCACTGAATTCTTTGGGAAGTGAGGCTGCTCAGTACCTCTCAGGATCAGGCCATCTGTTTGGCGCAGGCTTTCCTGTACAGTTCTCCATATGTACTGTAAAGGTGCTAGAGCCTTTTGCTTTCTCTGAGTGCTAGAAACTTTCCCTTGATAATGCAAGCTAATATTCTGTCCAGATCACAGAATCTCAGGAGCTGGGGCTTTAACAAAAGAGCAAATATTTTAAGATGTGTGATAAAATTGTGAGAGTGAGCAACTCTGTCAAGCTGAGGAGCCAAACTGTCCAAGGGACACAGACAATTGGATCCAGACTTTTGTTCTGACTCTTCCTAGAATGTTAGCCCAGACCCAGGATTTGAAATTAAGGCTGGTTTCGGGTCGGAACTTCCCCAGGGTTTGATCATGATTGTTTCTGGCATTTAGGCTTGGGCCTGTCTAATATTATAAAAAACCTTAGTCTGTCTGTCCATAACACTTTATTCGCACTCTGATTGGCTGGCTGGAACAACCAATCAGAGTGCTGCAAGAGCATTCGGACAGGAGACAGCACAGCGGAGCGCCACCATGATGGTGGGGACATGGGACCGGGGCGGGGGGGCCAGGCCAGCACAGCTGGTATGCCCATCCTCCCCACTCCCTGTAGGTGGTGGCGACAGAGAGGGGCAAGGTGGGGAGCGGGCCTGTTCCCCCCTCCCCAATCCGGATGAGAACTGGGGCTGGGGCTGGATGTGGGGGGATGCGGAGCCACTGGGCCCCAACAAAAGCTGGCAGGGAGGGGGAGAGGGGCAGGGAAAGGAGTGATGGGAGGGGGGGCACAGGGGCGACGCCCCACTGCTGCTGCGCCCCCAACAACAGCCCTGAAGTGGGGAGGAATGGGCCTGGCCACAAAGCAGCAGGGGCGAGGGTGCGGGGATTGGGCCTGTTCACCCCCTCCCCCAACCAGATGAGAAGCAGGGGCTGGGCTGGATGTGGGACTCCATCCCTGCCCGCCACAACGGCGGGGACAGCGCTGCTGGTCCCCGACAAAAGCTGGGAGCAGAGGGGGAATGCGGGCATGGTGACAGCGCCCCACCGCCGGGCCCTGCCAACAGCTGGGAGGGAGCAGGGAGGGGAGGAAGGTGGGCATGGGCCGTGGGGACCCAGAGTGTGGGGGTGGGGTGTAACAGGCCTGGACCTGAAGTGGCAGGGAAGGTGGGAGAGACAGGCCGGGACTTGGGGGCGGGGCAGGGAAGCAGGGGCAGACCCGGAGTGGGGTTGGGTGGACATGGGCCTCTGTCCCCGCCCCGCCCTCCCCATCACTGATGGGCAGTTGTCTACTCTATAATCTTATCACTAACAATAAATGCATTCTGCTTTACCAAGACAGAGCTGTGATCTAAAGAAAGGCATTGTAGGTTCTTCCCACTCCTGGCCCAGTCGGCTTCCCCTGTGCCCTAGGCTGTGAGCATGAGGTTGTTCCATTGGTTCAGGTTTCATTTCATGAGCACTGAGATCAGGTCCATTACTGTAACAGAATCCTCATTCATCTAGCACCAGAGCAAGAGCTGTGATCACCAGGACTTGATTCATCATCTCTTTACCAAGATGCGGCCTAGTGGTCTAGCAGAGAGTGGGAGGTATTAAGAATCAAGACTTGTAGCAAAGGTGGTATCTTTTAGTAGACCAGTTAAATATTTGCAAGAATATTTATTTATTTGCAAACTTTCCCTGAAACATGGAATTTAGCCATTTTTTTAAATGAAAACTTCATAATTTTACAAGAACCCAAAAGCTTGCAAATAAAGAAAAAAATTACAAATATTTAATTGGTCTAATAAAAGACATTACCTGTGCTACAACTTCTGATTCCTTTTGCCTATAGACCAATATGGCTACAACCTGTATCCCAGAGGTATTAAGGAACACTCCTGCCATTTGCTGTGAGGAACTGTAGGGGATGCCTCAGCTCTGCATGTAGGATGAAAGCTGCCAGCGACACAATACAGTATCTGGCTATATCTGGCTACGTGTTTTTGCCCTGACTGGCTAATGGTTATTTGCTTTTTCCCCTGCTCACCTCCCTAGCATTTTGTGAGCTGTTTGGAGAAGTGATGCCTGCACATGGCTTCCAGCCAGCAACCTGTCTGTTGTTGATACTTTCTGGGCTATGGGACCCTGGCCAATGGGAATTATGATTGTTTAAGCCAGATAGTGTGGCCCAGGATGCGGGGGTGGTTGGGGCAGTGTATGGAGCCAGTCCCGGTCTGTAGGATCTGATCTGGCCTATGGGGCTCTGGAAATTTGGCAGCAAGGGAGCAGCAATCAACAGAGCCAAAAGCTTGAGCCCTGCTGGTATAAGCCCTTGTCAGTACTAAAGATTTGGGGACTTCTAATTCCCTATGGGCACAATTACCCTTAAGTTTCCCTTGGATCTCTTGAGAATAACAGGGCAGATGCACTCCAGGGATGAGAAGGTCTGGATAAGCTGAGGCAATACAACAGCTCCATAGAAAAAGCTGAGCCTAAGAGACTCAATCCTGAGAGATACTTACAAATGAAAGAAGTCTGTGTGTGCTGTCGTGCCTGCGTTCCCTACGTGCCTATATGTGTGCACATCTCAGAGTATGCATGTCATGCAGTGTGCATGTATTTGGATATATGTATGTGGATGTACACAAGTATGCTCACAGGCATGTAGGTGTCTATATGCAAAGGGACATGTGGGTGCCTTCCTACAATCCAAAAAGAGGGGTGCTCTGCCTCCGTAGCTGTGTGGGGGCGCTGTGCTGACTACATACCATCACCTGCAGTAATCTATTTCAGGTCCTGCACAAAGACCGATGCTTTGCCACCCACATGGCACAAGAGCTAAGTCTTGTGAGGTCCAAGTCCCCTGTCGCCACTACAGTCAGAGGAAGCTGCATGTGCCCAACTGTACTTCATGGGTTGGGTCCCCAGAACAGACACAACAGCAGGGCAGTGCTCAGAAGGGACACCTGTGACCCTCAGGTCCCCAGGAGAAAGAAAGGAGGGCATGTTCAGCCCTGCAAAGTGGCAGTGCCTTACCAGGCTGGAGTGGGAACAGCAGATTCCTTAGGAATCAGCCTCCCACCCCTTGGCAAAGCCCAGGAAGGCATG
This sequence comes from Alligator sinensis, assembly GCF_000455745.1. Taxonomy (NCBI): domain Eukaryota; kingdom Metazoa; phylum Chordata; order Crocodylia; family Alligatoridae; genus Alligator; species Alligator sinensis. The sequence continues at coordinate 87,057 of NW_005842514.1, read as the reverse complement.
AAAGGAAAGAGATTCTCCTGTTCCTGCTAAAATCCCTCAAGCCCCTGTGCCCAGGTCAAAGCATGGTGCCTAGTGATAGGAACAGTTTCCCCTTGGTAAGAGCAATTTGCCTTCAGTCCAGGCCAGGCAGTACAGACTGGCATCCTGTGAACCGTGCCCTAGGCTGCTGTAAACATGTCCCTTCTGGGCAGTGTTCTGGGGCCTTGTGCAATTGTGTGGCTCAGTGTCTGTCAACAGGCCCTGCAGGCTGAGAAAGAGAAGCAGGGCAGGGCAGCCCACTGCTGGGTTTTCTGCTATGGCAGAGGGATAGAAAACAATGGTCACTCTTCCGTGGGATTTTGCACTCCTCAGAGTGGGCTGGGATTTTGCACTCCTCAGAGCCTCCTCTCCAAAGGGCAGAAGTTGTGACAAGCTGTCACTAAGCTGCCAGTTGAGGGGATCAGCACCCTGAGGCTGGGCTAGGCCAAGCTGGACTAGAAGCAGCGTCCCAGCTGCCAGGTTTATCTCACTGTGTTCCCCAGGATGTTGAGACCAGGGTTGGGGAACACAGGGCAGTCACAAAGTCTGGCCATGGATCTTGCTGGCCAGAAATGCAGGGAAGTGCTCCAGGCTCTGATGGGGAGAGGGGCTGGCCTTTCAGAGGCAGGCCTTCCCCCACTCTGGGCTTTTGGATCCCCATTTGGGTATGACTCCACTGAACCATGCTTAGCTTCCTGCAGCTGGCACCTGCTGCTGCCAGTTAGCTGGGCTGGCTCCTTTATCTAATAGCTATGCAAAACTGAGGGATGTAAACAAGGGAACGAGAAGACCTCCACCCATTTGGGTTAGCCCTGATCAGC
>NW_005842514.1:84759-86131 GCF_000455745.1 Alligator sinensis | reverse complement strand
CAGCAGGAACCTTCCAGCCCAGGGCTCTTTTGTGGGTTGACTGTAAGTGAAAGTGCCCTCACAACCTTTCCAATCAGGACAGAGGTCAGTGGGGTAGAAGTGGGCTGCCTCAGGCAGGGTATGATGATGGTGAGGGTCCCTGGTCAGCCAGAGTCTTGATTGGAAAATGGTTCTGGGCCATGCTAGTTTAGGAGCCACATTTCCAGAGAGGCTCCAATGCGTATACTTGCCTGAGCACGCAGATGGGTGTCTGCACATGTTTGGAGAAGGATGGAGGAAAGAAGGGAGTGTTGGAGGTGGAAGGTCAGTTGAGGCTGATTTTAGTGGCAGTAGGTGAGTCAGGATCACTTTTCAAGCTCCCTGACTCTCAGCTGCCCCAGTCCTGCCTGGTAGGGGCTGGAGTTCTCTCACCTTTCTTGTACAGCTCCCCTGACCTCCAGTGGACTGGGGTCAAGGGCAGCTCTGTCAGCCCTGCTCACATGGGAGCTGGAGAGGATGTTCCAGCAACTCTCTTGCTGTGATTCTGTGGTATGTCAGAACTCTGGCTGTTGCTTCTGTTTCTACTCTAACCTGAGCACTCTAGACCCTGCCTGCCTTTGGCATGAGTCTGAACAGTAGGACACAAAGGCTGTAACTTCCACCCTAACATTATGACTGCACTGCTACCTTTCTTCAAACCTGGCTTGCTTCACAGATCTCTGAAACCTAAAAATGCTGGCCAGTCTGAAGTCTGTATGAGCTGTGGATGCAGAAATTCTGCAGTTCTTAATTAGCAATTTCTCTTAATATCCAAAGAGCTCATATTTCAAGTTATGCTGGCAGAACTGTGATTGAATCTTCTCTTAACACTGCATTTCCTGACTTCTGAGTGGTTTACATCTTGGTGATATATATTTTACATGGAAATCCTGTCTGTTATAAGCAGGGAATCTGGTTTTCCCTGATAAAAAAATTGCAAATTCTCTGATAAACCCCCCCAAATTCATTATTAAAATGAAAGGCCCCATACAGGCTGCTGGCAGAACTGTGATTGAATCTTCTCTTAACACTGCATTTCCTGACTTCTGAGTGGTTTACATCTTGGTGATATATATTTTACATGGAAATCCTGTCTGTTATAAGCAGGGAATCTGGTTTTCCCTGATAAAAAAATTGCAAATTCTCTGATAAACCCCCCCAAATTCATTATTAAAATGAAAGGCCCCATACAGGCTGCCTGGCCCTGCTGGTACCCCTCACTTCCCACCCCCAGCCCTCTGACCCTGCTCGTGCCCCTCACTCCCCCCCACAGCCAGTCCCTTCCCCCCACAACCCCCAGCCCTGCTGGTGACCCTTGCCCCCCACTCACCGCCCCCGCCCCCCCAGCCCTTCC
>NW_005842514.1:77624-84692 GCF_000455745.1 Alligator sinensis | reverse complement strand
GGTGCAGAGGTGGCGTGCGCCGCCGCGGCCTGCGTGCTGCAGACCGGGGGGGGGGGAGACCCACACCCCCAGATCTGTGCACGGGGCAGGGGCTGCACACTTCCTGCTGCAAGCTTGGGCTCCCACCCTGCTGCCCTCCCTGGGGCCTCTGCAGCCCAGCATGTGCACTGCAAAGAACAGTGGGGCCATGCAAATCTGGGGGGCATGGGTCCCCCCTGCCCCTCAGGAGTGCATGTCATGGTGGGGAGAAGCCCCACCCCTGCCCAAGCCTGCAGCAGGTAGCCTGCTCCACTCCTGCCCCATGCACAGATCTGGGGGTGTGGGTCTCCCTTGTCCCCCCAGGAGTGCATGCAGCAGCAAGAAGCCAGCCCAACCCCACTGCTTCCCAGACGAGCTGCCCATGGCCCTATCCCACTCCCCGCCGGGGTCCTGTGACCATGCATTGAAGCCCTGGTCCCCAAACCCTGTTCACCGTCCAGCTATGCAGCAGCCTCAACCCCCGCTCAGCCCAGCTCCCTCACTCCCTCCCTCCCTCCCTATGGAGGCCTCCACTGCCCCCCCCCGCCTTACCTGCAGGAGCTGCTCTCCAAGCTACCTGGGGCCATGTGCATGTACATGCACATGGTGTCCCCGTGCCTGACCACCGTCCTCCCAGCCCCCTGCAGGCTGGAACTCTGCCAGCCTGCAGAGAGCTCATTGCAAAACTGCAAAATCTGGGTTTCTCCAGTAAAATGAGAAATCTGCATTTGCCTCTGGTAAAAGGTATAATCCATGGTTTTCTCCATTTTTCCATGGGAAACAGAAAACCTGGATCCCTGGTTATAAGCATGCTGGGATCTAGAAGCTCTGTTTAGGACTATTCTGGACATGGGATCTCACAGACCAGCAAAAGAAAACTAGGAAATGGCTCTCTAGGTGAAGTGCTGGGTCTTGCTTTTGGGTCCCAGTGGGTTGGGGTCGTGGGCCCTTGCTCAGGGACTCTATAAGGGGCGTGTCAGCCCTAGGAGAGAGGTTCAGGCTCAGTTGGACCAGACTCAAAGGGCATTTTTACATATGTAAGCACCACAGTGTCGGGAGCTTTGAAAAGCGATGCTTGCAGTTGTATAAGTGGCAAAAATGTATGGCAGTGCTGAGAAAATGGCAGCAGCACACTTTTGAACTATAACACATCTGAAGTACTCTAGTCCAAAAGTGCACCGCCGCCATTTTCTGTGCACTGATGCACATTTCACCACTTATGCAATGGCATGCAGCACAGCGCAATTCGCCTCAGCTTGTGCGTGGAGCAGATTCAATTAATTGAGTCTGCTCTGAAGCAGCAGATCTCCAGTGTGTCATGGGACACATGTGTCATGGGCATATGTGTAAATGCCCTCAGGGCCTGGAGCCTCTCAGCCCTCACCCCAAAGAAATCCCTCTGCTGTTCACATTGGCAGAAAGCCACTTCCCCTTTTGTTGAGAAGTTCCTTTAGAGAAGGGCAGGGAAACTTGGGCTTCAGGGGCTCCTCTCTTCCAGCTACATGTCTGTGTTTACTACAATACCACTCTGCAAGTCAGTTTCCTAGGGGCTGAGCCATATCCTGGGGTCACTTCCTGGGTGGGAAGGAGGGGAGAACTTTATCCATGAAGCCTGAGGAGCAATGGCTGGGACTGCTGCCCTGTCCCAGTGGAATGAGTACGGCTCTGATACTCACTCCACCATGGACTTGCTGTGTGACCAGGGGTGCAGCCTTCTCTCTGTCACTTCCCACGCAGGGGCTAACTGCACTGTCTCCTGGAACCTAGCACAACCTAGGATTCAGAGTCCCAGAATCCTGCAGCTGTGATGTAGGGAACCAGGGTCTCACTTCACTTTCCTTTGGAGAACATGGGGGACAAGTAATGAGAATTACCTACAGCCTGTGGAAGACAGTATACTCCAGGGTGTATATGGGCATACACATGCGCTACATCAGTTCCACTCCTGACTTGGTGACATTCCTCTGTACCACTTGCCATGGCATGGGAGGGAAATCCAGCACCCTCCATCTTAGCCTGGGCTCACTATCCCTACCCTGACACTCCTGCTCAGGATGGGGTTGCCTGGCCTCTGTCCTCACTGCAGACCCAGCCCACTTCTGTCAAGAGGACACTATCTTTAGGTATGATTCAGGCCTCCATCCCATGCCCCTATTTCAGGAACAGGCTGAGTCCTGTAGCTGTAGCCAGCAGCCCATGGTCCCCAGGGCTCTTCTTTGGTTTGGCTTGGGACTGGGACTGGCCTGTTCTGCTGTTGAAAAATGCACTGAGCACTGGCACTGCCTCTGCTAGTCATTGCAGGTGCTGAGCCAACCAGAAGCAGGCATACTGTCCTGGAGCAGTTGGTTGCTTCACTTCCTACCCCTTGTGCTTCATCCTCTTAGCAGCAGCCACAAATGTGCAATTCAGCTGCGGGTTGTAGCTTCCTTCCTTCCCCCATTCACCTCCCCCCCTGCCACTCCCATGGGAATGATGCAGGCAGTGAGAAAGCTGGGCTGTTGTTGGCCAGAGGAGAATGGATAAAGGTATTGGTGGTGATGTGGATGTTGGGGGAAGGGAGGAGGCTGTGTCATTAAGTACATCTCTTGTTTCGACTCTTGTCCACAAACTCAGTCCCTCCAGCTGGTGAATCAGTAGAACAGCTCTGCCCACAAGGAGGTGAGAGGAGCTCCTGTATCCTTTACTGAAGCAGCTTCCCCCACATTTCTTTCATTGAAGGCTCCCCAGTTGCTGAGGCTAGACTTCTGGTGAGGGGAAGATAGTCTGAGGCTGGTTGGTTGTGTCAATGGAGAACCTTTGGTCCTAGCTAGAGGGGCTGGGCACATCAGGGGCAAGTGCTGACTAAATGTCTGTATTTATATTATATAACTGCACATTGCAAATGTGGGGCCAATAGCACCAATGAGTGCAGGCAGACTGTATGAGCTTCATGGACACAGAATTACTGATGCCCTTGAATCCTGACCCAAAGCCAAGTGCTTCACAGGTATTCTTCAGTCCCAAACTAGAGCCCCACCCCTCTTTTCCTTTGCTGCTCTGCCAGTCCCCACAGTCCTGACCTGCAGTGCCCAGCTACCTCATTCCCTTCCTGAGCAGAACCTTCTCCCTGTGATGAACTGGCTGGTGATTTTATGCCAGGGCCAGGCAGTTATTTCAGGCAGAGGGCTTACTGAGTTTGGGCAAGCTGTTGAGGGCCTCATGGATAGCCCCACCCCTTGACAGGTGCCCGCCCTCTGGTTGCCATCTTGTGACTGGAAGTCCCTTCCTTTGCACCTGAAAGTACTCCTTTCAGCAAGGGGTTTTGCCATCTCAGAACCAGAAAAATACCAAATTATATTCTAAAACAAAACATCTAAAACATTCATTAATTTGATGTCAAAAATATTTTTGTCCTGATTTACATGTGTTTGTATAGTGTACATAGAGGTGATTGCACAATAGCTTAAAATGAAGTCTTACTGTTGTATATTGTGGGGGGTGAAGCTTTTCTGTTGTGTATGGTGGGGGTTGCATATGGGTTTGGGGGGCCCTGGGGGTGTGTGGGTATGTGAGGGAGGGCTTGGGTGTGTCTGTGGGGGTGGATAGGTGTGGGGGTTTGGGGTGAGGGAGCAGGTGTGTGTGGATATGTGGGGTGTGGGTGGGTATGAGGTTTGTGGGAGGCAGGGTGGCTGGGGTGTGTGAGGGGATGTGGGGGTCTATGTGCATGGCAGTGCGAGGGGGGGTGTGGGTACATGTGTATGATGGGGTGTGCATGTGGGACTCACCCTATGAACACACACATACACACCCTGCCCCTGCCTACAGACACACCCCTCCCGTTCCTGGCCCCAGGTGCTGGCATGGCCCATGTTCCCCAGTCCGGCAATGCAGCCCAGGGACTGGGTTCCTCGGTCCTGCCGACTCCCTCTGGTCCTACTGCTCCTGGCTCCTGTTGTCTTTGACAGGCAGCCAGGAGCAAATAAATATTAATTTACTAAATTTTTTAGGCACCCCATGAGCCAGATAGAATGGCCTGGTGGACCAGATCTAGCTTGCAGGCCGTATTTTTCCCGCCCCTGTTTTATACCATATTTTTTATTGTGTTCTCAGTCTGTTGCATTGCATTGGAAAGCAGCTGGGGATGCCCTGTCACTTGAGTCATGGCATAAGTCAGCCTTCCTTTGACCCTATCACTTAGCATACTGTAGATGTCTTCTACTGCCACCCTTGGATTGCTGCGTTTTAGCCTTCTCTGAGGCAGGAGGGTGGAAAATACATTATTTTTAATATAGTGACCTTGATCTCATTGTTTTTTCTAGACGGCTGGTCCCTGTTTCAGGACCTGACAGTGTTACAGATAACAGCTTTCAGCACTGCCCCTTCCTGATTTCTCAGCACTTTACAGAGGGATCATGATCATCACCCGCTTTGTAGAGAGGGCGAAACTAAGGCTAAGAGAGGAAAGGACTGACTCATGGTCACCTGATATGCCAGTGGCAGAACAGGAATAGTCCCCTGGTCTCCTGACTCACAATGTCATTTGGCCAAGCCACCTAAAACATGCCAGCAACTCCAGAGCAGAGCCGGGGTGGTCTTACCACTCATACACCCCCTGCCAAGGCAGCACACTGCTGCCCTTGCTCCCTGTAGTCCCTCTCCTCAGGCATGGACTGCACTCTCACACTCCACTGACTCCAGATCACTGACTCCAGATCAGAGGCATAGCATGACAGCACTGACTGCTGCACTGGCATTGGTGGCAGTAGCTATTTTTGCTGTGCATTTCTTCCCCAAAGGTGGTGCTAGGACTGGTGCCCCAGTCACCCCCTAGTTACACTACTGCCCCAGATGCATACCTGGTGGTGAGGTGATTCAGTCTTGGCTGCTGCCTGCCCCCTTCAGGTGCCAGCAGCTACCACCACCTGGTGGCTGCCCAGGCACGTGCTCTCCTGCTTTCCTTGTTTATTCTCTTCCTGGGTCCTGGGAGCCAGGAAGGGTCTGGCTGAAAACACAGCTGTTCCAGGGGTGCTTGGCATGACTGAGATGACAGGCAGCACTGGTCCCTTGGCAGTTCATTTGCCTGTTGGGTTGGGTGGGAAGAGGGGAATTGAGCCTGCCTGTCTGTCCTGAGATTGGGGCTGGGCTGATGCAGCCCGGTCCCCAAGGCCCTGCTCCAGTGCTGTCTGCAGGAAGGGAGGGGGGAGGGGAGCTGCAGGCTGGGGTTTGCCTGGCCTGAACTGAAAGAGGGCAGTAGTGGGGGCTATGAGGTGGGCATGCTCCAATCCACCCACCTCCCCTCTGGCTCAGGCTGGGCAAACCCCAGCCTGAAGTTCCCTCCCCCTCCCTTCTCCCCACTCTGTTTCTGCAGACAGCATTGGGGGCAGGACTGGGCTGCATCAGCCTAGCCCCAATTGCACTGATAAACTGACCCTAAGGAACAGAAGTTCCCTAGGGTGCTCCATGCTGGAATATCTTCATCTGATCCCTCATTTGATGAGGGTTAATTTGTCGCATGGTCGGCCACTTTCAAAGCACTCTGCAGCCTTACACTTCTGTCACAGCACAGCTGTAGAGTGCTCTTAGGGGGCTGATCGTGCAACAGATGTCACTTCTGTCAGCACCCAATGAGCTGTGAAGCTGTCCCAGGCCAGTCTCCTCTTCCTCCCTGAGTGAATATAAGTGTGGTGGGTGGTAGGTCTGGTCTGCAGCAATCTACTGTCATCTAGGGGTTACACATGGAACAGCAGGCAGGAAAAGCCTAAAAGAAAATTGATGGGAGTGTGGCATAAAATCTGAACAAGGCGTTGCCTGACTTTTGGAGGTGGCAGAGGGACAGCACTTTCTTTCCTCTGCTCTTGCTCAGGTCAAGTCCATAAAGGGGCCTTTCAGCACATTCTAGCTGGTATGATCGCCTCACTTCCTTCATGTCTCCTTTCTGTGTGATATAGGTTTCCTCCAGAAAGCAAAGGAGGCACTGAGAATTCTACCCTTAGGAGTCCTAACACCTTACACAGCCACTACAGTTCTCATTCCCCACATTACACTGATCTCAGGAACTGCCAAAGAGAATCCAGAGAGCACAGCTGGAGACAAGTCAACTTTCCGGTCTCTAGTGTTGATAAATTCAAAATGATGCCTGTGGGCAAGAAGTGCCCAGAACACATACACAATGATAGGCTCTACATTAGCTTTTACTTCTCAAGAAAGAAATCTTGGAGTCATTGTGGAAAATTCTCTGAAAACATCAGCCCAAAAGGCAGTCCAAAAGGCAAATAGGATGCTAGGAATCATTAAGAGATTGAAAACATAACAGAAAATGTCATTATTCCCCTGTATAAACCCATAGTACACCCACACCTTGAATACTGTGTGCAGTTCTGGTCCGTTCCCCCCCCCAACCTCCAAAGGGTTGTAATAGAATGAGAGAAGGTGTTGATAAAGGGAAAAAAGGATTATCTGGGACATGGGTGACTGGTGCTTCCTGAGACTGGGGGAGAACAGTTTGTGGGCAGTGTCAGCGGCGGGGTGGCGAGGGGCAACCACCTGCAGAAGCCAGCAGTGTGGGGGAAGGGGTGGCAAGCGGCGACCACCTGCAAAAGCCAGTAGCGGCATCGGCAATGGCCAGTCTCAGGAGGGGCATATGCCCCCCCCCTACCAATAGCCTACAATCAGGGGCATGGAGAGGCTGCTATACAAGGAGAAACTGCATAGGCTGGGACTTCTCAGCTTAAAGAAAAGACAGGTGAATGAGGAAATGAGAGAGGTTTATAAAATAATGAATGGTTTTGTGAAAGTAAAGAGGGATTCATTATTTACTACCTCTCACAAAAACAGATCTGAAGGACCTGCAAGGAAATTATTAGGAAGTAGGTGTAACATTAACAGGTGGAAGCTCTTTTTCTCACCTTATGTAATTAGCTTATGAAACTCATTGGCACAAGATGTTATAAAAGTCAACAATTTAACTGTGTTTTAAAGAAGATTAGATAGGTCTACCAGTAGGTGGTAAACATTATAGTTCTGGATAAAACCTCCAAATTAGGACTTCCAGGCCTTTAAATGCCAGAATTT
>NW_005842514.1:55818-77614 GCF_000455745.1 Alligator sinensis | reverse complement strand
AGAGGGGCAGTCTGCATAAATACACTCTCCTTAACATCCTTTCTCTGTCCCTCTGAGACACAGGCCTATTTGCTTTAAAGGCAGGGTGGATCTAGGCCCACCAGAAAACTATAAGCTCCCCTCAATGGTTAGGGGGAGGCCACTAACCACATAATTAAAGTATTGGCACAATGGGTGAAAAACCAGGAATCAGAGTGCAGATCATAGCTTAATAACTTGGTTTCCGAGGTGGGGACACTAAGCAGAAAACTCCAGCTAGCACTCACTGCCCCTTGAAAGTACCTAAGGAGCCTGTGGGGGCTGCCTGGTGGAACTCTGCCCAGAAATGTGGATTGATCAATGAAAGGGAGACAGTTCCACAGTTGCTCAGGATGCCTTTCAACCAGCACCTCCTTCCTGGTCTGATAGATAGGCAGCTTGGCTAGAGCCAAGAGAAGATTGACCCAAAGGTCCTGGGATTTAGTGAAGCTACTTATGCAATGTGCATAGAATAAAGGATGTGGGGGAAAGGGCAGCAAAAACCTCCATAGGAGATTCCTGAGTAGGTGGTAGAGGGGCTGCAGCCTGGTACATTCAAGGATACTGGGCTAGATGGACCTTTGCTCTCACCCAGTCTGGCATCTCTTACATTCCTAAGTCCTAGCCAACCTAGCTCCCTGGATGCAGGGCGGGTGTGTGTCAGTGCATGGGGAACAGAGCCTCTGGAGAGAAGGCACACAATGCTAGCAAGGGCAAGGGAAGAATAGGCATTGTTCCCAGCTGTGCCATGCCTTCTGTACGTTGTATTTATTTATGTATTAATTTGATCTGTAATCCACCCAACCCAGGAAGGCTGAGGATGGCTTTACAATGATCGACAAATCACCCCACAAGATGTGAAACAACAGTGCACTCCCAGGCAACCCCCCACAACATTAAAACTCTACCGCACCTCACCCATTGTCACTTCCCTGCCTATAACCCAAGACAGCAAACCCTCCAGCCCCTCCCCACTATGCTTCCCAACCACCATTCGTATCTTGGTATAGAAAACCTATTCCCCATCCTCATCCCTGTGCCCACTGACTCCCAATCCCCACCTCTCATGCAGGGGAGCTCTCTCCATCCCCCACCAGTGTCCCTCACAATCCTAAATACTGACAAGCTGTGGCTGCCCACTCAAACCCACAAAAAAACTCCTTTCTCCCCAGCAAACCATCATTAAATTATAAGAACCACAAAAGAGAAATAAGGAAAGTCTCTCCAACCGCTGAAGGGGAATGCCAAAGGGCACCCTTGAGCATTACCCTTCAGCAGCACCCCAAGACAGTGACAGCCCAAAGGCACCTGTCCTGGGGACCCAACATAGGAAGGCTTGTCAGCTCTGGTGGGGCTGCAGGCTGGGCAGATCCTCCCTCAATTCAGGCAACCAAAATGGTACCTGGACTGGGTCCTGGTTCTCCCTCCCCTTTAGGATGCCAGATGATCTTGGGCAATTGCTGTCCCTCTCTGCTTTGGTTTGCCCCCTATTCCTTGCAACCAACAATACTCACCCACTTGCCAGCTTCACTGGCCCTTGGCTGAAGGGGCTCTATCCAGTGTGTGCACATCAGGACCCTCAGCCTCAGGACCTATATCCAAGCTCTTCACTAGCAGGGGTGAAAAGGGTATCAAGGGGATCCTGTGAGGCTGCTGCCTGTTTCTCACCCTCTCCTCTTCTCTTCTCTCTGCAGTCGCCTCTAACTTGGACCTGGAGAACAAGAAAACTGCCCACTCTAAATTGTCATGGCAACAGCCAGTGAATGTATTCCTGACCTCAGGCCGGCCACCATGCATGGAGGAGCTGCACCAGGAGGCCCAGCTCAATCTTCAGAGCTTGCTGCAAGGTAACAGGATGTGGGAAGTCTGGGGAGGAGCCCAAGGTCCCCAGGCATAGACCCAGGAGCAGCAGTGCTTCCAGGCAATCTGTGTATTACAGAAACATTTAGACATAGCCTGGATAGGCTGGTGCTTACATGGGTGGGTGGGTCTTCCTCCAGGTGATGGATTTCGTCCCCATGGGTCTTTAGACAGGCAGGCAGGTGGCAGAGACCAGAAAGCAAATATGCAAGAGGCAAAGGGGATGGGATTCATACAGTTATAAACTGTGGGACCCTAAGGGGTGAATGTGATTCTCCAGTCTGACACAGGCCATGGGAATGCTAAGGATTGCCTTCTTCTGTAGCAGGGAGCATAGCTTTCTTCCTTGGGTCCCTTGAATTTATTCAACAATGCTTGTAGTTGCAGGACATTGACAGTGCCCTTGTCCCTCCGCTTTGCCTGTGTCAGGCTAGGGTGTTCTTGGTGTTTTAAGGCAACGTTCCTCATAGTTGTGTGAGAGAGTTGTTTGTGTGGTTTTGGAATAGGTTAGACAAGGACTTGTGTAGGATGGTTTGGATAGGGATATTTCTGCTTTGAGCAGGGGGTTGGACTAGATGACCTCCTGAGGTCCCTTCCAGCCCTACTTTCCTGTGATTCAATTCTGTTTGAACTAGAACAGAACTTTTAGAAAAGCATCTTGATTATAAAATTGCCAGTGATGGTGACTCCTCCATAGCCCCTGAACAGTTAGTCCAGTGGTTAATTACCTGCACTCAGAAATATTCATATCTTGTTTCTGTTTGCTGGGCTTTAACTTCCAGGCAAAGCTTGTTATACCTTTGTTTCCCAGACTGAAGAACCTTCTATTATGCAATTTACTTTCCTCATGCATAGAATGTTAGAAAATATATTCAAGACACCCCTGATCTGTTTTAAGTTAAACAGATTGAGCTCCTGGCATCTCTCACTACACAATGTTTTCCAATCCTTGAAACATTTTTGCAGCTCTTCTCTGAACCCTCTGCATTTTATCAACATCCTTCTTGAACTGTGGGCACTAGAACTGGCTGTTTTATTGACAGTATATGCTTCAGTGAGAGATACTGAGATAAAATAAGTGGCTTACTCTAACAAAAGAAGCCTTTCTGTGTACATCAAATGATGTATTAGGCATTTTGGCCACAGCATCACACAGGGAGATCCTTTACACTTTGAATTTAGCTGGCCTAAAATGCATATTGTTTACCTGTACCAAGTTTACTCAGCAATGCAGTCTGCTCTGAGGCAGTGATCTGTCCTCTCCGCTGTTTACCACTCGCCCAAATGTTGTGACACCTGCAAACTTTAAGTGATTACTTTAAATTATGATAAACACATTAAGTGGTGTAGGGACAAGCATCAATCCTTGTGGAACACCACTAGAAACACATCCACTCAGACAATTCTCTTATTACAGTTACATTCTGAGAGTTATCAAATAGCCAGTCTTTACTCCATTTAATGTGGATTTTGTATCATTCTCATTCTCCTAAAAGAATGTCATGTAGTAGCAAATCAGTCATCTTACAGGAATTTATTATATCAAGACTATTTCTGAGATCAGCTTGTGCATGTCAAGATGAGATTTGAGATAGAGACTCCTGTGTTGGATTGAACAATTTTGGAGTTAAGAAATATTTGCCTACACCAGTGGTATTATTCATCTGGCCCCATGCCTTGCATGCCAGATGCAGCGGCCGCTCCAGCCACTCTAGAACTGTGCTGCCTCTCTCTTCCATTCAAGCAGTTTCAGAGATAGCTTCCTCAGTTTCCAAGATGAGAGCTTGATAACTTCTAACTCTGTGGAATTGCTCCTGGTCCTCCTCCTTCTGGTGCTGACAACCTGTCTAGCCATCTGCATACAGCTGCCCTGTCCTTTTGATTCTAGTGATTATGAACTGTCACACCTCCCTTCTGGATCCCTCTCTGTCTATTCCCTTGGTAGCCAGTTCTCTTCTTCCTTGAACCTGGGCAGTAATACTTCCTGAATTTGGCTGTCCAAGGACTCATCACCTCCCTGCTGTTCTGCACTATCTATGCTTGTCTTTCTAATCCCAGAATCCTTTCTGCAGCACAGCCACCAGCTCACTCTTCTAGCTGCAGGTAGAGAAGATACCAGTGCTAGAAACTGCTTCCCTGCTCTGTGTTCACATGGAATCCACCCTGGCCTGTTTCCATATGGGGTCCACTTCCCTATGGGCCAGGTGTGGCTGGTGAACTCAGACTGGTGGAGCAGTGGAGCATCCCACTGTTGCAGCCTCCCCACTACCAGCCAGAGTGCCCAACTGGCTGCAAACCCCACCCCGCCTCCCACCCGGCTGCGAAACCCACCTCTCCCGTGGGACGCTCCACTACCCCACCGGTCTGAGTTCACCAGCCACACCTGCTATGGGTTTCTCTCTACATGGGATCCCCTAACTTTACCATGCTTATTTATGGCCAGTACCATTCTGCCTGTGTGGTAGAGGCTTTCTGACTATGGATGGTGGACTGCAAGAAGGGGCACCAACACTGTTAGGTAGGGTGATTCTGAGGGAAAAGAAGGTACAAGGCACAAAGATAATAAGATGATACTAGTAAGATCCATATGAATGTAAGAGTGATATAGGTTGATATAGGACCTAACAGCAGTATTGGGTGCAAGGCCAGCAGCTCTGACCATAGATCACACAGAACCTTGACCTCTGAATTAGAGGTCACCAGGAAGTCAGGCATCATTTTCACCTGATTTCTGCCTGTTTTCAATGATAATGTTTACAAACATAGATGTCTCCATGAGCTGAACTGTGGAAGGGCTCTCTGTGTAAGGAACTGAAGGTGCCTGAGCTATCTGGTGTTGTGTGTCAAACAGTAGCCAGTATAATTGTCCCAACTTAGTGGGTGAGTCTGGGGTGCTAGCATTCCTAGCCTCCCCACACAGATGTGAGGCTTCTGCCTGGTTTACACACTGTCCAACACCTCTTCTGAATGCAGGTTGGTTCATCCCCTCGTGGCATTTCAGAATCCTTCATGGCATTGCTGGATTTTTTTGTCCATGAAGCATACTGACCCTGGGTTCCAGCTTTAGGTGCCTCAATAGTAGTGTGCCAACTCAAGAGCCCAAGGGCCTAACTCACATTGGTGCTGAGCACCTGTGGTTCCCCTGGCTAAGAGCTGGAGGTGTGAAAAGGGCCCAGCACTCTCAAACTGGGCCTCCAGAAATGGAGGCAGCTAATGCAGAGGCCTCTTGGCAAGTGTTGACCATACAGTTTCTGGGTTATGGGCCTCTGTAGCAGGCTCAAGACAATCCACTTTGTGTCCAATACACCTGGCAGTCAGACCAACCTGCTTATGCTCCGTGGTTTCCTTTTTCTGCTTCCTATCGCTCACTTGCCACGACTTGATCTTTAGGGTTTTTAACTAGGGAGGCTGCCACCGGAGAATGGGTAGCCTCTTCCTAGGTGTCTTTTCTCAGGGTAAATCCTCCAAGCTTCTCTGCCCCAAACTCTGCGGGGTGGGCTTCTCCTTTAAGACAATCCCAGTCGAGTCTTAAGGGCAATAACCATGACCTCCAGCACCCCCATAGTTATGCCCATGCCTCACAGATGTTATCAGTTATAACTCTCAGGAGGTACCTGGCCTCAATATAAGGTCTCGCCTACTCAGGCCTCCAAGCCTTTGTCAGGGTCTCAGCCTTCCTAGCTTCTGCCCCATTCCTTTAGCTGAGCTCCTTTAGCCTAGGCCCACAGCACTGAGTCCCAGCTTATGATCTCCAGCCCTACTCAAATTCTGGGCCCCTTGCCCTGATTTCATCCCTCTTGGGCTATAGCCCCTGACCCTCTGGACCCCAGGCCATCTCTGACTTAGATCCTGCCCTGGCAGGGTCCTAAGCCTTGGTCCTAAGTCCTACCCTGCACACCCCACTCCCTCAGCTATGGAAATACCCTGGCTGTTTGTCTTACAGAAGAGTATGAGGAGCAGTACACAGATACCAGAGTCACTGGTCAGACCTTCCGTTGTTCTAGCCACCAACCTTCAGACACACCCCCTGAGCCGTCCCCCAGACCACCACCTGCCAAGCGCCTGGAGTTTGTGTTCATGGTGAGTCTCCCCAGCTGCTCCAAGTGGGAGGTGGGTCTGTCACTTTTTCTGCCAGCTGCAGTGCACAAGTCCAGCCCAGAAATGCTCCTGCAGGCCAGCTCTTGGGCCTGCCTCTACCTTGCAGTGAGGCAGCTGAAAGGGTGATGCTGCAAAGAGACAGAGGAACCATCCTGATGGAGGGGAAGAGCTTCTTTCAACAGGGCTTGGATTGTCCCCTCTCCCCAAGGCAGTTCACTTCAGCTGCCCTCCTGAGCCCATGGTGAGGAGAAAGAAGGGTCAGCACTACTCGTGAATCATCCAGGGTTGTGGCTGCAGATCAGTAGGCAGGGGGGCTACAGGTTAGGAGTGAGGGGCAGGGGCAGAGCAGGGCAGGGGAGACCTGGATTAGGATTGTGGGGCATCAAGGGAGGAAGAGAGTGGAGTCCTGACCTGAGCTGTCATTTCCAGTCCCTTGTTCCCCTCGCACATGCTGACAGTCACTCCCTCCTTCCCCAGTACCTTCCCCACTTTTGTGTGCCTCGTCTGCACATGGGACCTTCCTACCATGACACAGTCTTCTTGGCTTCGTTTCCATTTTTTCCACAGCCCACAAATTGGCAAGAAAATGAAGATGAGACTACTACAGTGGGCGTGAGGCCCCCCAAGTCTTCCCTAAGCCTGCCCACCACCCCAGACAAGCCAACAGGCTGGGCCAAACCCTTTCCCCTGCCTGTCGTGGAAGAGAAGAGATGGCATCAATCATGCTCCACCCAGGCCAACATTGTCCCCATCAACATCTCAGGTAGGGATGGGCCCCATCAACATCTCAGGTAGGGATGGGCCCCCTCCAGGGCCTCTCTGGAAGAGGGGTAAGACTATGGGGTCAAGAAATTAAAACACTTCAGTCAATCCACAGCAGTAGGATTGGACCCTGTTGTGAGGGAGGGGTGCAGTTGTGAGCCCAGAAAGACTGTTGGATCCCAGGCCTGTGCAGCATGTAGCTGCATCCAGGGGAATGCAATGCTATCAGACCCAAGCAGAGTGACTGTGGGGGGAGGGAGGTGGTACCAGGCCTGGGGAGGTAGGACCAGTTGGCAGCAACACTCTTGGCCCTCATGGGCAGTGGTTGACATTGCCAACAGCTGATCAAACCAACTATCCACACTGGTATGGGACTGGATATCTGTAGGGCTGTTTCTCTGTGCTTTGTTCTCAAGCATGTATTTTACCATCCATAAAGTCATTCTTAATTTTTGACCATCTCATTAAATTAGCCATCTCGTTACATTAATCTGGTCTTATCTGCACCATATCCTGAGTTTCTGGACTATCGTTTTTCCTCTAGTTAACCAGTCAGCCTGTTCTGTTGTCACCTTGGTTCTTGTAGTGCTTGGTCCAACCTGTCCATCTGTCCTTGCTTGAAGGCTCATGTGATTGGCAGGAAGGGCTGTAACTGGCAGCTGTCAGGCTGCAGCTCCTCTCACCAGGGGGACTTTCACAACACCAACCTGCTTAGGTCCTGCAGGATATTCACTCCCCCATTGATCCCAACACTCCCAACCCCACACTCCTCCACATCTCCCTGCCAAACATTGGCATTCCTCCACCAGCTCTAGGGGCGCTTGTACACATGACCCCATTACCATATACACATGACGAAAATGTCACTTTGTGTGGCTTAAGGGTATCACACTGTACATGTGAAAGAGTTTTGGGGGTTTTAAATTAGTTTGCATTGTTGCAAACTAAACTACCTCCCAATGTAGTTTAGTTTGCAATGACATGTTGCAGCTATTAGTCAGCTCACACCCCAGCTGCAGGAGAGGCAGGCAGGCTCCAAAGGAAAAAAGAGCCCCTCGTTGCTTCTGCCTTCAGCAGGCACCTGCTAATGGTAGAAGCAGCAAGGGGCTCAATTCTTTTTTTTTTCCAGCAGAGCCTGCTCACCTCTCCTCCAGCT
Organism: Alligator sinensis; assembly: GCF_000455745.1. Taxonomy (NCBI): domain Eukaryota; kingdom Metazoa; phylum Chordata; order Crocodylia; family Alligatoridae; genus Alligator; species Alligator sinensis. The sequence continues at coordinate 69,720 of NW_005842514.1, read as the reverse complement.
GGGGGGGCAAGCTGCCAGAAGGCCAGGCAGCCCCAGGGCCGCAGGGGGCCCTGGTCCTTCCCTCTGCGGCAGAGCCCGCCTGGGCAGGCTGCTAGTAAGCCAGGTGCTGCCCCAGCTCAGGGTCAGGAAAGAGTTGGATCGGGCCAGGTGCTGCCTCCAAGCTGGGGCAGTACCCAGCCCACTAGCAGCCCTCCCAGGCAGCCCCAGTGGATAACGCCGCCACAGAGAGGGAAGGACTAGGCCCCCCTGCAGCTCAGGGGCTGCTCGGCCCGCCGGCAGCTTGCTCCCAAGCTGTGAGCAGGCTCTGCCAGAAAAAAAAAGGATCAGGCCCCTCGCCTTAACAGTGATGGAAAACTAGACCCACTAAATTGAAATGGTGGGCTTCAGTTAAAAACTCACTGTTTCAATTTAGGGGAGAATGCAACCCCAAGAACTAAACCCTCGTCACATGTACAAGCACCCTAGTTGAGAAGGAGAGTCAGCGTAGCCTGCGAGGCATGTCTTGAGAAACTAGAAGGCCTCATTCAGTGCCAGGTAAATGAGCAGGAGACACTCCTCCAGCATGTGGTCCATTGTGGTTGGGGGGTGGTGCAGAAACCAGTGCACAGGGTGAAGTGGCCTCTGTCCTGCAGCAGCAGTGCTTGCTCCTCTTAAGCACCTGCTGGAGCTTAGGACTTGAAATGTATATGGACTGTACAGAGGCTCAGCAAGACTCAGCTTCTCTGGGCCGTTCAGCCATGACTCTGCATCCCCCACTTACACCACCCCCTCCCCCAACTCTGGTGCCATGTTAGTGCTCTCCTGTGGGGTTTACTGTTGCCAAAACCTCAGCCTCTGATCTCAGGCCACTCCAGGCCCCATGGCTGGATCCTCTCATTAGGAAAGCTCTCGCTGAGCCCTTGTCTTTCTTGTCCCTGTACCCCCATGCTGCTGCCTAGCCCAACTGCCTATACACAAGCTGCAGTGGTCTCAGTGACTTGTGATACTTTGTGTCTCCATGGGCAAGTCTCATCCAGTCCATCATCACCATGTTCCTAAGGCTGGGAGTCATTCACCCACCTTTGCTCTATCTCTCTCTGTGGGGCTGGATCTCACTGCTAACTACTCATTCCTCTTCTTGCTTGTCATAGTGCTCCCCTGACCTACTGCTGTTGACTTAAATGGCAGGGAGGGGAATTCAGACTGCATGCCAGGAAAAAGAAACCCTACTTTCTCACAAGACAAAGGTCATGGGGATCATTAACCCTTTTGCAGCCAAAGCCTGCTCTCTGGCTGTTCTGATCCTGCTGATAAGGGACTTCCTAATAAAGCTGATGAAGGAAGAATGAACGTCAAAATTACCCTCCCTTCCTTGAAAAGGTATCTGTCACCAGCCAGAAGGTATGGCTCATAGAACAGTATGAGTTCCCTTGCCTCACTCACTCCTCCCCATGGGTGAGCTTGATTGGCCTACCTGCATGGCAGGTGCCACTTGAAGCAAGCAGGGCTCCCACCTCACCAGCTCTGCCTCACACTCTCAGTGACTCTCACCACAAGAGATGATGGAGGGGACAAGTGGCCACATGCTGGTCCTGGAAAGATGCTAAGACTGGCTCCCACTGATGCAGAGCATCGCCTTCCTGTCAGCACTTCCACATTCCCCAGGATCACACATGCACATCCCTTGCCATGTGCCAATGCCCTGTATCAACCTGCCCAGCCTGCTGGTGGAAGCCAAGTACCTCTGGCCACTAATACACCTGGGCAGAGTTGTGTGGGAATCAGCACCCCTCTACCAGCAGCCTGTAGAGCTTCCTCTAATTTGTCCCCATTTATGAGTCGAATCTCTCTCTGCTTTCCAGGACCTGAAGCAAATTCTGTATTCCAGTGGGAATGAAGACATTTCATGGTGTCTCTTATTTATGACATTGATGGGCTGTGAAATAGCAAACCTGAGGTTATGAAAAGCAAGGATTGTTGTGGTGCTATCTTTTATTGGACCAACTGCATAGTTGAGATAAATTTAGTCCAAGTCTATCCCAACTATTCAGTTGGTCTAATAAACAATACTGCCCACAAAAATCTTTGCTTCTCAAATATTTCCTGGACCATCACAGCTACATCATTCCAATACTGCCAGACCTGAAGGCTGTTCCTGGTCCAGGACTGAGCCCTGCCTGTGCAAACTTGAGACCCTGGAATTGTGAGGTGAAAGGAGACATAGAAGGCCTAGGAAACATCAGCAGTTGATCTGCTGCAAGGGTTTGAATGTTAGAGTCCAACCTGAGACAGGGCAGGGAGTAGGGCAGGTAATAAAAGTTTATCACATGGCTTTGTATTTTGTCAGACAGTGGCTCATACTGTCCCTTCATGTCTGTCTGCCTGTCTGTCTGCCTGTCTGTCTCTTACACACATACACACAGCAGTGGTGGGTTACATTACATGTGTGACCATCTCATGTACCTTTTTTAACCCTTCTTTGTAGGACAAACATTCCAACCCCCTGGATTGCTTCAAACAGCTGATTTTTAAATAATTAATATTCCAGAGAAATGTTTCCCCTCTGCCCTTGAAATTGGAATTTCTCCCTCCCTACTACCAACAAAACACAGGCTTCAGTCTATAGCAGGTGTAGTGGCTGATACGTTGTTTCTAGCCCTGACTGACTGTGAGAAATTGGCTTCATTCTTTCTGGAGAAGACTTTTTAGATCCTTGGTGGAGGTCTTCATACTCCCATCTGTATACTCAGAGCCAGAAGGCTAAGGGCCCAACTTGAAAAACAAGCCCAAGAGACATTTTCAGGTTCTCTACCATATTTTTAAAGTAACTTCATGAAATTCCATAGCCTGCACACTGTGGGTACGTGGGGACATGAATTGCTTCTCTGCAGCATTGCTACTCAGGTGTGTGGTGTTGCCCTAAACTCATGCCCACAGTTGGTATCCTTGACCCACATGCTACCATACTTACACACATATGCACACCCACATATAAGGATAGTCACATCACAGCACATGGGTCATTCTGTGGGTTTGCACCACACTCTGGGTGCTTCTTAAAACCAGGCCCCTTGTTACATGCTACTGCCTCTGCAACTACTGTCTCTGTACTCTACAGTACAGTCTGTCCCTGGTACACACACTTTGTTGTTTGTTGTGACATCCAACACTCAGCCCCATTGCTGGCCCTACACAGCCTGTACTGAAGGCCCTGTGCACTTAAGCACAACTATTTGAGCTCACATGGGATGATAGAAAACTGAGGCGTTAGCTGTGGAGAAAAGAAGGAGCTTGTGTTATCAGCTCAAGGCACTGAGTTCACCCCAGCATGGCAGCATGGCTTTGCCTAAATCAGTGGAGTGGGGCATTAAACCAAAAATCACATAGTCCAAGGGCTTTGAGCAACTCTTGCTTGGCAGAGCCCTGTGGCCCAGATCAGGGGCAGCAGTGTAACTACAGGGGGGGTGACTGAGGCACCAGCCCCAGGTGCTTACTTGAGGGAGGCACAGAAAGAGCAACTCTGCACTGCTGGCCTGACTGCCACTGGCAGGCCCACTGCAACTGCCACCCCTGTTACTGCTGCCATCTCGAGTGCAGAGAAGCCCAGCTATGCCTTTGATCAGGAGGGTGGGCCTGCAGGTGGTGGGAGTAGGGAGCCTGAAGCACTGACCCTTGTCATCCATGCAGTCCTGCTGCCCACCCTCCCCTCCTGTCCTGTGCTGCCATGTACAGTGTGTTTGTTTTGGCTACAGGAGAGCACTTTGCTAGGCACGCGAGTGCACGTCACTCCTTGTTTAACACAGAGACCGCGATGAACCCCAAGTCCACCCTGCGGCGCAGACGGACCATTATCGGATTTCCTAACCTTTCGCTGCGAGACCAAGGTGACAACAATGACTGCACAGTTCCTTTCCTTGCCCCCCTGGCCCCAGACTAGAGAGTGCCCAGGCACTGGCTGGACACACATCCAGAGCCACCCTCGCTGACAGTAGAGTTTTACCATTGTCAGAGGCAAGGCCCATATGCTGTAAACGTTGAGATTATTCATAGCAGCACCCAGTTTCAGGCTTAGCTAGGACTTCCCTATGGCACCTGCCTGTCTGCAGTAGGACAAGCTCTGAGACCTGCCAGTCCTTTACCATCTCTGATGGTACTCATCCTAACCCCCTCTTCTTAGGAAAATATCCTTCATTGGCACCAGCCAACCATGCCCAGAAGGGTTCCAGAAGTCAAATCCTGACATCCTGACTTGGCTCTCACTAACTTAAGGAGCAGGATAGGCAGGTAGATAAAGAATGGGAGGGGGTGCCAGGATTTGCTGTCTTTCATTATTTAGCATAATTCTGTGTGCCTCAAATTTGGGTCCCCAATGCTTTTTGGAGGTGCTAAGCACCTGCCGCTGCTGCTGCTGCTGCTGCTGCTATTACGACAAGTTGTGGATGCACAACTCATCTCAGGGTCTCACGCAGTCAGAACATGGGGCTCAGTAAGGAGCCCCACACTGGCCTGTTCTAGGTAACTCATTTTCTGCAGACAGAAGTCACGTGGATTGTTAGAGCAATTGCCTGTGAGTGCAAGAGGCCCGGTTGCCAGGATGCATGTGCTTTTGTTCTACAGCTCAGCCTTTTGACAGCTCCTCTGTTAACAATGCCATTTGACAAGCGACTAGTCTGCAATTTGCAGCTTATTCGTGCTGTTACTTGTAATAAAAAAGGAAGGTAAGATGACAGCAATAGTTCTCTGAGAACACAGGTTACCTCCCCCTGCCAAGAGTCACCATGCATCCCAGGGTCTGGTTCTGAAATGTGCTTGCTGAGGCACAGCCCTTTCTACTCCAGACCAGGATAGAAGAACACCCTCAGTGGTGACATGAAGTGGCACTGGCTGTGAGCTGGAGAGCCCCGGAAACCTCTGTGTCCATCAGCTTCCCTACAGAATCACTTTACTCCAATTCTGGCTCTTCTGTGCCACATAATATATTGTCCACTGGACAGGATGGGGTCTGGCCTGCGTGCCTCAGCTGTGAGAGTATTCCTCTGGAAGGAAAATTAGCTCCCTATATCATATTTATTCGAGCTTCAAATAAAGAGAGACCTTCAGTACTGTCCTCCTGAAATGTCAAGTGATGAGCTCAGACAGTGGGACAGCCTGGTCTGCCCCTGACAGTCAGAAAACATCTCTTGTCACTCTCTTGTGAACCCCTTAGGCTCACTCACAGGTGACATAGACATGTTAGTTTCTCCTAGACCAAAGTGAAAGTCAGGGATGATGTAGCCAGGACCTCCATGTGCTGGATACCCCACCCTGGCCCCCACCAAGAAAACAGCCAACTAACAGTGTCCCATCTGCGCGTGGCTCTGTAGTTACCAGGGAAGGCACTGCCCAGGAAGGGCCTTGCCAAGTGGAAATGTGCAGCCTTGATTATGGATCTCTCTGGAAGCCCGTCCCTGCTCCCTGCCCCCCACCGCTTCTGGCATGCATAGCTTGTGAGAGAGGATTGGGGCCAGAGCATAAAACTGGCTTATTGACATGGCCTGGGAGATAGTGCCCAGATTGTTGGAGATGAGGCTAATACCTGCAGTCCCAAACTTTCCATATTTTGGAGCAGCGGTAGAGGCTGTTTCTATTCTTCCCTGATGTTCTGGTTCCAAATCCAGACAGGGCCTTTTCCCCAGAGGCAGTGTGGATTTGGTCAGAATCCAGTGAGAATAGCTTGGCAGACTTCAGCCCAATCTAATCCAAACCAAACTCTGAACCTGGCCCATGTCATCATGTGTCCCTGGACACAGTCCCCACGTTGTAGACCTGGCCCAGATGGCAGAAAACAGGAGGCCCCTGCCCCACGTGATCAATCTCTATAAAGAAGTTGAATAGAGAAAGCCTGAACTCCATCACTGTAAGTATTAGAACTGAATAACCTGACCTGAGAAAATGGTGAATCACTGTTGGTACTTGGCATTGAGAACTCTGCATGAGGTCTAGCATGGCTGTAACTGGCCACAGTCCGGCTTAGCTCCACAGCAAAGTACCTAGTTTATCACCTTGTAAAGACAGCTGTTAGAGTGCAGTACTTCCCAGAAACTATGATCCAGCCCAGAGAGGTGATGCCCTTCATTAGTCTTCTAATCTCTGGCTCTGAGTTGGTTCTGCAATAGAAAAGGCCCCTGCCCTGATTTAGTGCACTTTGACCAGAGCTATCTCCCACTGATGTAGCATCCAGTATCACTGTAGCTAGCATAGGGAGTCTGGATGAATTGGTTACGGTTGTCATTGTGGTGAGTGACCATGTGCCATTCTTAACTGGACACTCAAGTGGACCCACACAGGTAACTTGGTTGTGCTGAGAGTAACACTGCTGTGCACAGAGAATTCCAACCCATGGGCCAGGAGCACTCTTCCACGGCCAGGAAAATCCCAGGGGAAGAGATCTCTACAGGAAATGCTCCACGCTTTCCTGTTGCAAAGGGCACCATCATGCTCAGTGTACCCCAATAGTCATGGGTTTCAGTGGCAAGAGGTATCCACACATATGCCTTGTGCTTTCACATGACTGTGGTCCTCTGTGGAAGTGCACTACCCCAGCCAAGGTTTCCTCCCTCCTCATAAGAGAGAGGACTGGAATATGATGCAATAAGCACGTCCCCAGGACATGTCCTATGAAGCCAAAATGCAGTGATACTATGTGTCTGACCTGAACCGAGCTTACCTATTGCCCCCAGCTTGCCCCATTGTCCCTTTCATGATGAACCCTCAGTTCTGGGCCGGGGGGCAGAGATGGTGTAACATAGATGACTGAGATCCCATGCACCAGCAGGAGGAGGTGGTTGTTGAGAGGGTCCCCCCACATCCAGGGAGGGGGCTCTGATTCCTCACCTATGTGTGTCAGAGGTCAGGAATCTCAGCAGTGCATTAGCATCCTGCTGGGGTCAGTTAGAGGTGAAGGAACAGAGTATAGCCAAAGTTTTCAGTATGGCTCCTGGGGGGACAGGATCCTCAGATAGTTCCCAACCAGGGGATTTGCCAGCGCTTAAGTATACAATTAGGTGTGAGGTGCTATTAAATGGTGCTGTGGCTACAAAGGGATCCCTCTCATAGTTTGTAGGCTGAGACACTGCCATGATATATTTGTGTTGGTGCCTGGCCCTGCACACCCACAAGGATTCACTTGTGTTTGTGTCTGTTCCTCCAGGCAATAGCAATGGTCCAACATTCAGTCCACATGCAACCATAGTGGAGTCTGCATCATGCAGCTTTGTTCCTGAGGTTGGTAATGGGAGATACTCAACACATGAGGCTGGCACCCCCCGGCCTCTGCCAGCTCCACTGAGAAAGACATTCAGTGATCTAGGGGAGACCCTGCAAGCACATTGCTGCCAGGCCCCTACAAGGATGGAGAGCATAGGCACAACCTACACCAGTCCTTCTTGCAACAGACCAAAGGACTCTACTTTCTCCCCCTCTTGGAATGCAAGTTCCTTCAACTATATGAGCCCATCAAGTCCAGTCGCAAGCCAGAGCAAACTAGCCAATGAAAACATGTGTTCTTCACCATGCAGTTCCAAGGTGTCTCCAGACATAGGCTCACCTGTGACCAGCAACAGCACAACCTCCTTCTTCATTGGTAAAGACAACCTCATAGGAAGCAATGGGTCCAGCTCATTCTGCAGTGCTCCTGAGTCATCCATGAATGCTGTAGGCAGCCAGAAGCCAGAGGAGAAAGAAGCCAAGGTGAACTTCTTGCCTAGCAGTGCAGAAGATGCAGAGCCCTCCCAGGCGGAAATGGACAGAAGTGCCTGTAGGTTCCGTGAGCGGTCATTGTCTGTGCCTACAGATTCAGGTTCTCTTTGTTCTGTGGATATCATGTACACTGAGAACCGTCGAGGCAGTGCCAATTATGCACTGAGCTACCCCAGTGCCAGCTCTGAAGGTAGCACAAGTACAGATAATATCTCCTTAGGTTTGGAGCAGGATGACCAGCAGAGGCGACGCTCCAAAAGCATCTCTCTCAAAAAGGCTAAGAAGAAGCCCTCTCCACCTACACGCAGTGTCTCTTTAATTAAAGATGGACAGGTCGTCAAAGCAGAATCTGTTTCAGTGTTGCCAAAGGACCAGAGACCCAAGAGCCTTTGCATCCCATTAGATCACCAGGGACATAACTTTGTGCACACCGATGCCCAGGGTAACACAGCAGTGCCTCCCACAAGGGACCAGGACAACATGCATTTTTCTCATCAGTGGTATCTCATGGACTGGAAGTCCAGTGATCCTTACCGGTCTCTGTCCAGTTCCAGTACTGCCACAGGTACCACTGTGATCGAATGTGTTAAGGTGCAGGGCAGCTCTGAGTCCCTTATCTCCCCCTCCATTTCCAGAGCCACCACACCTTCCCAGCTCTCCACTGAGGTGGACATGAAAACCTCCTCACCAGGGAGACCCACTGGGCTGATGTCCCCTTCCAGTGGCTACTCCAGCCAGTCAGAAACCCCAACACCAACCATCCCCACATCAGCCATTCTCGGACACTCTCCACACCAGACCAACAGGGTGAGGCCACTGGTCCCTGAAAGGAAGTCATCACTGCCCCCGGTATCACCTATGGAGAGGAGCCCTAAGTCTAGACTATCCTTCGACTTGCCAATTAATCCACCAACACACCTGGACCTTTCAGGGCTAAAGATCTCTCTTAAGGGTAAGACCAAAGTGAGCAGGCATCATTCTGACTCCACATTTGGAACCAAGCTTGGCCAGAAGACAAGCACCATCCAGCCCATCATGCCTGTGGTCACACAGTCAGACCTGAGGTCAGTTCGTTTGCGCTCTGTCAGCAAGTCAGAACCAGAGGATAATACTGATAGCCCAGACCATGCTGAGGAGCAGAGAGAAGATGTCTTCTCCCCTCCGGAGAGGAAAGTGAAGCCCCCAGTAGCAGAGAAGCCACCATTATCCAGGAGACCCCCAAACATCCTTCACAAGCAACCACCTTTACAGGAGGAGTCCCCCCTAGCATCCCCAACCTCCCCTCTGACTCCACCAGGTGCCACTGCCAGAGAGAAGGCACTGTCACAAGACATGTACGTAGCCGTCCGGAAACCCAAGCCGAAGATTTCTGATGATAGGAGCCCTGGGGAGCCCCCTTTGCCCCTGGCAGCTGCACTACCATCCCCCCAGGGCTCTCAGGGGATGTTTTTCTCAGGAACACAGAGACTGTCTCAGAGCAGCCTGGAAGACGAGCTGCAACTGGCACCAGAGAGGAGCAATGCCCCCAGTGGTCCTGATGGGGAGAAGAGGAAAGCCAAGATCCCTCCCCCAGTTCCAAAGAAGCCCAGTGTGCTCTACCTACCACTCATCACTCCCTTGCCCCCACAAGGGCCCAGTCAAGGAGAGCAGAGGTTGACGCCTAGCCCTATCATCACGCTGGATGAAGACAACAGCTGCTGTGACCCAACCATGAGTGACCTGCTGCCACCCGCAGCACAGGAGAAGACAGTGAACTCTCCAGCTGTTGTGTCTGGGGAGATTCCTTCAGGTCAGTGTGACAGTGGCCCTGCTGCCTTCCCCCCTGTCACTCCAGAGTAGCACTGTCCCAGGTTGTCTTGATTTGCTGGAGGGAGGGTAGTAGATATGCTGAAGGATAGAGCTAGGATTCAGAATTATCTAGACAAATTGGAGGATTAGGCCAAAAGGAATCTTGTGAAGTTCAATAAGGACAAGTGCAAAGTCTTGCACTTAGGACAGAACAATCCCATGTGCCGGTACAGGCTGGGGGCTAAGCAGCAGCTCTGCAGAAAAGGACCTAGGGGTTACAGTGAACAATAAGCTGAATGTGAGCTAATCGTGTGCCCTTATTGCCAAGAAGGCAAATGGCATACTGGGCTGCATTGGTAGGTGTGTTGCCAGTAGATCAAGGGAAGTGATTATTCCCTTCTATTCAGCACTGGTGAGGTCGCGTCTGGAGTACTGTGTTCAGTTTTGGGTCCCCCACTACAGAAAAGATGTGGATAAATTGGAGAGAGTACAGTGGAGGGCGACAGAAATGATGAGGGGGCTAACGGACAGTACTTATAAGGAAAGACTGAGGGAACTGGGCTTATTTAGTCTGGAGAAGAGAAGACTGAGAGGAGACTTAATAGCAGCCTTCAACTAGTTGAACGGGGTTTGAAAGAGGATGGAGCTAAACTGTTCTCAGTGGTGGCAGATGACAGAACAAGGAGCAATGCTCTCAAGTTGCAGCAAGGGAAGTTTAGGTTAAATATTAGGAAGAATTTTCTCACTAGGAGGGTAGTAAAACACTGTAACAAGTTACACAGGGAGGTGGTGGAAGCTCCATCCTTGGAGGTTTTCAAAACCCAGCTAGACAAAGCTTTGGCTGGAATGATCTAGTTGACGATGGTCCTGCTTTGAGCAGGAGGTTGGACTAGATGACCTCCTGAGGTCCCTTCCAACCCTAACGTTGTATGATTCTATGATTTTTAGCAAATGGCATAGTAAGGACCACCTTTTGGGTGGTGGGTTTCCATAGGAAAGGATCATGGAAGGAAAACAAAAGAGGGTTTGGGGGCCAGGTGCAAGGAGAAAAGCATAAGAGGGGCAGGTGTAGGATGAAGGTGATGGGAAGAGACTGTAAGGGATAGGAAGAACCTGAGCAAACAGCATCTCAACACTGGGTAGAGATTGGCCAGTCCAAGTCACAGGAGGTTCCAGGAAGGTCTGGAGTTACCAGTTCGGCTGCTCCTGCCCCTGCTAGCTGAACATCTTCCTAGCTTTTCTCTTCAGTTCTTCCCAAGGCTTCTAGGCAGTGAGATGTGATGTGATGTGATGTGATGATGTGCAGTACTCGGCAGCACCGTTATGCAGTTACCCGAGATGGACGCTAATTCTTGTTGTTCTGAATGATTGTGTTTTGCTCCAGCTGATCTTCAATAACAGGCTGTGGGCACTGGCACAATGGCTTGGCTCCATGGTGTGGTATATGCTATACATATTTTTGGGTGGTGGCTATCTTCAGCTTGAGCCTATACAAGCCCAGGGCTGACTCATTCATTTCATACCCAGTTTTCTTCTTTCTCTTTAGGGAACTCGATGGAGTTTGGTGCTGAAGAGAAGAGTTTTGTAAGCGATAAAACAGCAGATTCAATAGTAGAGGAAGATGATGATGTGTTTGTGACATCCCGCACGACAGAGGATTTATTCACTGTGATCCACAGGTACACACTTGTTTTCTTCATGGGAAAGCCAGGTCTCTGCCAAGGTGTCATTACCATTAGCATTTTGGAGTCTCCAGCACAGTAGCTAGCAAGTGGTGTCTTTGCCAGTCAGCAGCGGAGCCAAGACCTGAACTTCCCCCTTTCCAGGGAGGGCATGTTGATAGGAAAAGTGATGCCTACCCTTGCTCAGGCTGACTGCTCAGGCAACAGATAGACAGGGCTGTCTAATTCAGTCTAATTCATTTCACCAGCACCAGCACATCTAGTAGGCTAGCATAGCAGAAATACTAGTGGAGACACTCCATGTCCAGCAACATGTTTCAGGGCACATATAGCTGAGTCTTCTCCAGAAAGCCTCCTTGGTGATGAGTCTGATCCCCTCCTGTGGTCCTGGTGCCCATGTTTCACAAAGTAGAGTTGGCTCCAAAACCTGGGAGATATTCTTTCCTGAATCAGGGTATCTGCATGGTGCTACAATCCATGAAGTATGTTTCAGCCCTTCAGTGCCTTATCATAAAACCATTGATGACTTTTCTGGATGGAATAGATAGTTCTAGGGAACCACCTACCTGTTTTGAAATGCAAGGGTCTACAGATCATTACCCTGGCAGCTGCTGGTTGCTCTTGGAAATGAACTGGAGGGGGCAGGGTGGGGGGGTTCAGTGAAGTTCCTGGAATACAACAGTCCACAGTATGTGTCCTGTCCCCGTCCCCATCCCCCACCATCAGTATGAGCATTGACTGTCCTCCTTGTTGGCAGACCCAGGTAAGGCCAAGAACAGGATGTGCCATGGAACCCGACCTCCCTTCCCTCCCTAAATGTGACCTTTCCAGCTGAGGCTTAAGACAGCTGGTGCTGAGTGGTTGGTTGGCATCATAGGAGGATGGGACTACCTGTGCTATCCTAACTCAGTCCTGGAAGAGATTAGTCTCTAGAGTAAGCAGCACAGGACTATTGTCCAGCTTGAGACTTCTAAGTACAGCTGCGGGTCTAATTCATCCTTAATGGGACTCTATTGACTTTAGGGAACTCATGCCATCAGTGAATTTGGTCTCATGTCTGTTATTTTAATGAGAAAATGCCCCTCACTAGTTCAGTGAATAATCTGGCCTCTGTATCCCTCAGCAGTGACTGGTCACATGGGATTTGCTGTTATACACGGGAATCATTTCAGGGTCAGAGTGAGAGCAGTCACTGCTCTCACAATCACAGACAAGCCTGACTTGAAGGTAAATCACTGTGACTGGGCAATGTCCAGTCAACAAGCAGAGTCCATAAAATAAGAGTATTCCCTGGGGTTCTGTTAAAGATATCTCTGAGGGCTCCTTCTCCTCTAGAAACCAGTACACATAATGCGCACCTTCCTGTCTACCCCAAACAAGAGTTTCCTTTGTGTTTAGGTCAAAGAGGAAGCTGCTTGGGTGGAAGGAGCCAAGTGACTCCTTTGGCAGCAGACCAAATTCTCTCTCACCAGTCAAGAACACATCAGGGTCCCCAACCAGCGAATCCCCCACAGCAACTGTTGGTATTGGGAAAGCTTCAAGCAGGACTGAAGACTTTAAGGCCCTGCTACAGAAGAAAGGCAACAAAACCAGTCCTGGGAATCGCACCTCTGCAGCCGAACTGCTCAAGACCACAAACCCTTTGGCTCGGAGAGTCATGACAGAGTTTGCCTCAGAGTTGGATAATGTAAGTGGACCCAAAACCCAGCCCTAACCACAGTTAATTCTTCTTGACCAAGACACGTTTGAGCAGGTTGGAAGAGCACACACTGGTGGATGGTAGTTTTATGCTAACTCTTAACCCAGTTACAGCTCATGGGGGTTGCTCCATTACTAGTTAACAGCATGGATGCATCCTGTCCTGCTAGGATTTTTATCTTTCTTTTCATTTCTTTATTGGCAATTGCGAATCATTTTTTGTTTCTCCCTGGGGAGAAGATAAATGTTTTAATGAAGGAGCACACACCCCTCCTATGTACACAGCTTTGTGTCAGCATTTCTGGTGGAGATGCAGCAGTTACATTTTGAAGTGGAAAGAGATGGATGTGAAGTGGAGAGGATGGATGTGAATCATTGCCACTGGAGGCATCGTCAGATGACGCTGGGCTTCCTGTTCGTTCCTACCTTTTCCAGGTTCTGATGAGGAGGGCTGAATTGTTCCCTGCTCTTTTGGGAATTACAAGGAGACTCTATTTCAGCCCCACTTATAATTCATCATCCACAATGAAACTAACTTGAGACTGTTCCATCACTTTGGCATGTGGTACTTTAAATGGCTTTTATAATGCAAAATTGTGATAATGCTTATTTCTCTTTCATCTGACCTTGTAATTTGAGTTTTCCATGTAAAGGTCATGGTGTTGAGTTCAGTTGGACAGGTGGAATTTCTCACTGGAAGCAGCCAGTTAGAACAAGATTCTTCAGGATGGTTCCCATTGTTCATTCGAAGCAACCCTTACTGACTCAACTGCAAGGTACTAATATGTCTGTGACTCCTTTCACCAGTGATGTTAGCTCTTAATACCAAAATATAGGTAATCAGCTGAAAGCCCCTGACAGTGCTGCATTTCAGAGAACCATTTCTGTTCTCAGACCCAAAGGTAGTAACATCCAAAAAAGCATTAGAGTATTTACACTCAGAGTAGCAATCACAATCATTCTGAGTCCCCAATCCTGCCCTGAGCTCCACATGCACAGGCCTCAGCACCTGTGCTAA
>NW_005842514.1:45994-55787 GCF_000455745.1 Alligator sinensis | reverse complement strand
AGGAATCCATCTGGGAAACACAATCTACTCTTCACAGAACTGGAGCCACTGGGATAAACAGGTATAGCTCTGTTTATCTTCAAAGGAAATGTGGAAGCTGAAGTAATCAGTTGAAAATCTCAAGGGTCATTTTAAACTGAGGCATGTCAGCGTCATTTCTAAATCTGCACGTCTCCTCCACAGGGTCTGTGTATTTCCTAAGATGGAAGTGCATTGTGAAGAGGCTTTGAACTTGGCATCACTAGGAACCTCCATTGCCTTCTGGAGAGAGCTATGAACTTTGAAAATACTGCTGAGAAAGGCCAGGAGGCTGGACTAGATAAAGCATAGCCTGTCTCTCCCTGTCTGAGCCCCAGCATTTGAGGGACTGGCCCAATATGCTCTACCCAAATAATTTTTCATTTAGCTCCATGATTCAAGAAATGACTTTACCTTCTGGAACTACTCCATTCCAATGAAATTAATATCATGCATATCTCAGGAGTACTGGGCATGTATTATGTTCCTTCATAAGAGCAAACATGCTTATCTTTCTCTCATCTGATCTACCTGCCTCCCTTTTTCCCCACCTGCTTACCTATAGGATTGCTAAGGTGTCTGTACCTTAGTAACTAAGTGCACTTTACCTTTGTGGGGATCTGCTCCTCATAAATGTACAGGATGCCATTCCTTGGAGTTACACCTGGGATGACCTAGGCCCACAGCCTTCCAATTCATGTGTGTCGTGTGGGCACCACATGGGTATCCTGTTCTGCTCATGTTTGTCAGACAAGTGGCATTTGGTTTGATGAAAAGGCACAAGTTGCAGCTGAGTTTTATACAGGTTGCCCAAGAGAAGCAACTTCTCTTGAATGCGGAGACAATCACTGAGGCAGCCCTGGTTTCATTCCCTGCCCAGCTCCATTAAATGCTGTCATGCTGTTCCAGGCATGTTCCTTTGGTTGGCTTTATTGCATGCTGCTCAAGAGCTGGCCTGGTGGGCATGGTAGGTCCCAAAGATTGCCAGGGTGGCCAGTATGGTACACTCTGTCAGCATGTGCTCCCCACTGGCATATACACTGCAGTCCCTTAGGCCTGCCAGACTTCCAGCCTCCCTGTGGCTGTGGGTTTTGCTAGCAGGAGTCCCAGGTTCTTAGCCTGGATCTCAGCGTTGAGGAGCTTTCGGAGTGAGCTTTGCTCTAATCCTCATCCATCCCTTGCTGTAAAATAATCACACACCCCTCCCCCCCTCTGTGATCTCCCTACCACTGTGCAGGCAGCCTCCATACTCTGATTATTAGGGGCCAAATGCAAGTGGCTTTTAAACAAAAGCTGCTTAGATGTTATCCACACCAAGATGAGCTCTTTTCATTACTGAATCAGGGCCTGATCCTGTAGGCTACAGAGAGCCCACAGCCTTGGGCTGGCTTCCTCCCACTTGCTTGACACGGTGAACATTCAGCTCCATCTCCCTGAGAGTTCCTGTGGTAATAACTGAAAATAAAAAATGAATGGGAAACACTTCCCCAGTGACTTGCATTGCTGCAATGAGCACCTTTTAATTAGGAATGCAGTGCTCAGGGAGGGACCCTTACAGCAGGGCATGACTGGTGGCAGTCTTGTTGCACTGACATGGTTGACTGACAAGGACATGGTCTTGTTGCACTGCCTCCCACAGGTGGTTTGCACAAAGCACCAAAACTGGAGGATGCTACAGTAAGCTGCAGGATCTTCACAAAGGAAAGGACTGATTTGGAGTTGCTGTTTTTGGTTGCTAGTTTTGGTTGTGTTATCCACAAGTCATAAGGATTTGGGCCTCTGGGATATATGCAAGGCTCCATGAGCTTTAAAAGAAAGATTATCTGTCTGAATATTTGCACATGCGAAGAAGTCATGTTGTTTGTGGTTTAGATTCTTCTGTTTTAAACATTCCAAAAGCCCAGTCAGAGAGTAGAAATGACCTGGATGACTTTACTGCTAAGTCACACTGCACACGCCCTGGCTAGTGAAGAGTCAAAGAGAACAGCCCACAAACCAACTGCAGAAAAAATCAGTGGATCTTTCATGAACTGGTGAATTCTGGAAAATAAAAACATTTGCAGATAATCAGGAACAGCTTGTGTACAAGAAAAAAATAGCTGAGCTTACCATGCAGCAGCTGACCACCTCTACATGTCAACAATCAAGCCCAAGTAGATCACTTCATGTAATTTCTCAGGATGCCAGGCAAGGGGCGGCAGGGTCTGAGTACTTTCCTCCAGGACCCTGGAAGCTCCTCACAGTTCTATTCTGAAAACCCCAAGGGATTGCTTGATGACAGCAAGCAGCCTTCTCCAGTCAGTTCAGGAAAGCATGACAAATGAGACCTTGCCATGTCCCCAGTTCAGCCTTCTGGTAGTCTACCATGGTAGTTTCCCAAATGACACCTTGGAAGTGACCGCATTTGGCGATGCTATCAACCCACCCTTGAACAGCAAGTCATATGACATACATGTTCCCCTTCCTTGCTGTCTTGGACACGATCAGAAAAGTTTTTCATGCTGGATACTTGTTCTCTTCCTTGTACATCAGCCCCTGCAACCACACTCTGACCACGTGCATTGCTTCTGCTTTATTTATTGGACACAATATATGTGGGCTCCTGCTGTTATTGAAAGGCACTGGTGCCTCCTGGACATTTTGTTTGGAAGTAGATCCCGCTTTTGAAAGACACGGTGCTGCCCTCAGAACTCTGCTCCTTCCTCCCACGTCAAGCTGGGGGTTTACTTTGCTGAAGCAAAACCAATTAGCATATCCCAACCAGGAGCTCTCCTTCCAGAATGTATGTTCCATGGCAAAGACTTTGGATCTGATGAGCCTGTGGGGTGTATGGATACCTTTGAAATTATGAGCATATTTCTGCTCTTTCAATACGTTTGCACCTGGCTTCATCCTGGTGCAGGTGTGGAGAATTAGGCTTTGCATCACCCTGTCTCAGAAGAAAAGGGTCAGGCCACATGCAGTGGGGGGCTTTCTGTTCTGCAAAGTCAAAATAGGTGGGCATGCCTGTCTGGGAAAAGTGGCAGAGCAGTGTGCCCTGAGCACTGGCTGGGTTTTGACAGTGGGGGACGATGCAAATGGGGCTGTGCTGTGCTGGAAGGGCTTGCATTACTCATATCTCAGGTGACTGGTCTCCACCATCAAAGCCGGTACCCAACTGGATACCAGCCTAGAGTTCTGAGCTCCAGCCTCTCATCACAGCCACAGGGCCAGCCAGAGAACCAAGCTGTCCATGAGCAGGGAAGTCAGTGCAGCATAGTTATCAGTCAGTGGGAATAGGGCAAGAGCACGCATGCTGTGCTTGAGGGTAAGTGCAGGCAGAGGAGTCTTGCCTGCCTGATCATCCTGAGAAAGAGTATAAGACAAGTAACTGGCTAAAATAAATATGAAGTGAACCGATGTTGTTCCTGGTGCAGTGTGCCCCTTTCCTTTCCGAGACCAGGCAAACCCCTTTGGAAGCTGGGATCTTGTGCAGCACAGTTTCCACCTAGCTTCAGTCTGGCATTAGAGGCCAGCACAGCATCAGAGATTACCCACACTGCCTGGAAGACCATCCCATGGAGCAGAATTAGACCTTTAGTTCCACACAGGGACCCTTTGCTGCAGCATTTGGCTCTTCTAGGGAAGGTGGGACATCCAAGAGCTGAGCCTGGCATTGAGTCTCAGCAAACACCTTTGCTTATCCATGTCCTGTGAGTAGGACTCCAGACCCCACCCCATTGGTGAGCCTCTGTCCTTACCCCTTAGGAAACATTACCTGCCTGTTTTATTGAGCTGGTTTTGTACTTTGTTCAGATGCGTCTCTTCACGCTGTCAGTTCTTTTCTTTATAATTACACACTGCCTCTTCCGTCATCATGGATTTGCAGAATTAAGCCTATAATTAACAACCAGGCTAAAACTCAGGAAACAGAAATCATAAAAATGCCTGGGCTTCATTGGCTGTTTCTCTACCTGCTGCTTCTGCTGTCAGACCTCCATCTCCTCTAGGAATGCTTCAACAGCAGCAAGGGCAGAAATATGCTTCCAGCAACACAAAGCACCCTCACTTTGCCAGCAGATCAGGTGTCTGCCCTTATAGCAAAATGCTATGACCAATTAGAATGTAGTCCAAGGTCACAAGACATTCCTTCTTAATTCTAGCACCTGGGTTTATTAGTAGTTGCTAAAATCTGACCCCTGAGTTTTGATCCATGAAATACTAGACCAGTAGGAGCAGAGCTGTTTCCTGAAGAGGCTTATAGAGGACAGCATTTCCCTTAAGCTTTACTTCATGATTGCATTAGGCCAAGAAGAAATCCAAGCCTCAGTAGAATGTGTCATTAGTGAAGAGCTGCATGTCACAGGCTAAAGTTCTGAACATTCAGTATGCCAATAACATTTTTAGTTGAATCCAAGAGATGTTACTACTAGAATTTATGGCCAAGGAGAAAAAACGCCAATATCTATGTACAGTATTGCACATGACTGCTCAGGAAAAAAGGATGCCACATGTGGAAGTTAGCATTGGCTTTGTATGACTTGACAGAGATTCAATTTTAGCGCTCAGATCACAGTATCCTACTAGTAAGGACAAGTGCTTCTTATGGAAAACATTACTTCAGAAAAATAATCTTCCTTTTATTTCCTTTATTATCAATATAATTTAAAAATAAAAATTAAAAGGTTCAGATCTCTATAAACTGTCCTTAAAAACTGGCAGGTAAAATCTTGGCCCTGCTGAAGTCCAAAGGAATTCTGCTGGTGATTTCAGTTAGGCCAGAACTTGAACCCACAACCCTGTAATACAGGACATTGGCATTTCTTTTGCCAGGTTAGACTTCCATACTGAGGAAGTTACACTTTCTTTGCAGATCTGAAGAGCTCCAGGATAAAAATTATATTTCTAGAGATTTCTATATTTCATTCTACATTCAAGTGGATTTAGTCAAAACCTCCTGGACAATTTTGTGCAGCAGGGAACTGGGCTTATTTAGTCTGGAGAAGAGAAGACGTGTATAGACACACACACACACACACACACACGTGTGTGTTTGTACTTGGTTATCCTGACACGAGATGAAATAATTTTGACTATTTTTGTGTGTGTTTTGCAAACAGTCCCTGCGGGAAAGTGGCCTCTTTTGCAATGTTAGTCCAAACTTTGTCCCTGTACAGCACTCGGAGGTGATCCAAGCAACATTTTTTATATTTCTGAATGTTGTACTTTTTAACTATTGCAAGCTTGGTAAATTCTAATAACTGTCAGACCTCCTGGCTGCATGTGTCCTGGTTCTTCCCCAGAGCTGTGCAAAACTTCTGTCTTTGACTGCAGATATGTCAGAGGGAAAGTGTGAACAAGTTGGTGGGGGGGAAGGGTGGTCAGACATTCTAAACACAGTGGAAATATTTGGAAGGTGACTTGAGTATAACATTACATCACAGGTTTATCAGGTATGTTCACATGAATTTTAAACTGCACCCTGGTTATGGAAGGTAAGGGCACAGTTATAATGAGCACAGCTATGTGCTCTCACATAGCACATTCCAGCCATAGACCTCACGGTGCTTTGTAGAGTTGTCCAACACTATTTTCAGAGTACCTGAGGGATAGCAAGGTGCCATAACATGTCCAAGAGCAGAAAATTACTATTCTGTCTTTGCCCTACAGCAGGAGTCAGCAACCCCCGGCACACATGCCAACCATGGCACACAAGGCCATTTCGCTCAACACATCACTGCCAGCCTGGGCTCTAGGCAGCTGCTGCGAGCCACGGAGCCTGAGCTGCTCCCAGCACACAGTTGGGAGGCTGCAAGCCCTGCTGCAAGCAGCCCAGGCACCATGGCTGCGTGTCTCCCTGACCTACCCACCCCAGGGAAGACTCGCCCAGTCACACTGCCTGTTTGGCCTGCCAGGCACGAAGGTTGAACCAGAGCCTGGGCTAGCTGCAGTCGGAAGGCTACAAACAGCTGCTGCCTCCCGGCCCCAGCCCCAGCTGCCTCCCGGCCCTGGGCTCCGGGGAGGCAGCAGGTACCAGTGATGCTCCCCGCCACGCTGCCCTCCCCCGCCACCTCTGCAGAGAAGTGTGTGGAACTCAGCATGGCACAGCACAGCACAGTGGCGAGGCGCACAAAAGCTGCCTGCCACTCCAAGCTCCCCACTGCCCTGGCCACACTTCCCCTGCAGGCAGGGGCAGGAGTGAGGGGCACAACCCTGCACGGCTGCCTGCGCTGCCTCCGTGCATACAGGGGAAGTGTGGCCAGGGCAGTAGCAGGCAGCTTCCCTGTGCAGGCCCTCTGTGTGCTGCTGCTCCGGGTCGCACATGCATTTATGATTATTAACTATACTTATATACAGTGCATCCTGCCATGTACCCCCTGCCCTTGTTTTTGTGGCATGCCAGCACTCCGGTACCTTCCAAGGTAGACATGGTTTTTTCGGCACTCCAGCCAAAAAACATTGCCTACCCAGCCCTACAGTCTCTTATGGAGAAGCACCATAAAATACTGGCTTTGCTCTCCAGCTCATGGTGGGGAGCATTCACCTACCCAGACATACTTCCTGTCCTGTTTGAGCATGTCTGCCATAAGATGGCAGCTCAAGGTTCCATAACACTGGCACTCAAACGGTTCCTTCTCAAGTTACATGTCTTACTCTTTAAGTCCAAAAGCAGGGTGCCCAAGGAGGAAGAAATAAAAGACTCAATTAAGGCAGCCTCTTCTGGGACCACCTACAGAATGTGTCCTGCTACTTCTGGGTCCAGGGGACAAGCACTCGCTGGTGGGAGCAGATGGTCCCAAGGACCTGGGATAATGAACAATGAGCAGCTGCCTTGCTTGAGCACTGTCGTGAGCTGGCCCTGTCGCTTCAAATTCAAGCCATCAGCATGAAGGCAGCCATAAGCATAGAGAAGCGAGTGATAATTGCCATCTGGAAACTGGCATCTGCAGTAGCCTCCAGTCTGTCACCAACCACTTCAGCACAGGCAAGTCCATGACTGGACTACCTGTCCATAAGGTGTGCTGTGCCATTAAGATGTAGGTGCCATGATTCCTCTGCCTCTCTCACCTACAGAAGATCTTGGCTGGATCTAAACATAAGGGCTTTCTGAACTGCATTGGGACCATCGATAGAACGCACATTCCCATTCTGTGCCCAGTGTACTATATATAGCCCAGAGTACAAGTAAAAGGGGTATGTCTCCCCTACTGAAAGGCATCATGGACCAGTGAGGATAGCTCATATCTGTTACCACTGGGTGGTCAGGCAAGATCACAATGCCAGGGGCTTCAGGAACTCCAGCCTGGTGCCCCTGATGACAGAGGAAGTGTTTCCCCACGGTGTTCCCAGGATACAGCTAGAAAGTGACTATTCCTCCCTGCTACTCAAGGACCTGACCTACTTGCCCCTCCTGTGGCTCATGAAGCCCTACATCAGACACTGGCATGAATGGGCACATGCCCCCAGCAGCTGGGGGGGCACAGTGGTGGCAGGAGCATGGCAGCGGGGGCAGCAGTAAGCGGGGGAGCTCCCACAGACACCACCAGCGCGGGGGCGGGAGGCATCAGCCAGTGGGAATCAGACCACCCCCTACACATCACCCCTTGACACTGGTGATGAAAACCCCCTCCAGCTACTGGCTGAGCATCTGCCAGACAACTATGAAGTGCCCCTTTGGGGGCCACAAAGCACAGCAGAGGGTCCTGGGGTTGCACTTGGATACAAGCAAGTGTTCCCTGAAGGCCTGGTTACTAGAGGTCTAAAGGTTTGGTGGTTGCTACTAGACCCAAGACTGAACCTCTGAGGCACCACCACTTTCAGGACAGGCTTTATGAGGGTAGTTCTGGCAAACTACTTCTAACAGTGCCTGGTGATGGCGTGGAAGGGCAGGGCTTGTAAAGTCCAACCAATGTAAAGGACAGCTTGTTTGTCTGAAAAAAAGTGGGTGAGAATTAAGCTCACACTGTTATCATGGGGGGGGGGACAGGAATGGGATCTCAAGGGTTGAGTGGCAAGACTGCATCTTCCCACACTGCAGAGGGATTGAAGGGGCTTGAGTCCCCTCCCTCTTACTGTTTGAACTGCAAGGTTGAGGGGAGCTATTCTTGATCTCACATCCCTCGGCCTCTGAGAATGACTGTGTCCCAGAGCTCCCACTCATGCTGGAGCAGAGGCTCTAGGGCCTTACAGATGGGAAGACCAGCTGAGAGACAGTAGGGAAGGTTGGGACTGTGCTCACTGTGGCATGGCTGGGATCACAGTAGGAAGGTTTGGGCATAGGAAGGGGAGGTCTGGAAGACATTTCTGAAGGACGCTTTTCCAAGACTAGAGAAAATGGCTCTGCCCCACAGCCTTGCTTCCTGGACAGGCCCGGTGAGTTCCAGGGGCACTGCAGCCAGAAAGGGGAGGCCTTTCAATGTCAGAGCAAGGCTGTATGAGGTCTCCCCTGAGAAGGTTCCAGTATGCTGCCCCAGGAAACTGGGTGAAAGCTCTGCTTAGCCCTGCTGGCCCGTGGAATGACAAGTTCATGTGTCCCATGTGGAGTGTCTCCTCAACTCCTGACTGCTCCAAAGACAGCTCATTATTTGCCTGCCCCAGTACCTGGACACACCCATGCAAGCTCTCTCCTGAAGCCTGCCCTCAGCTGCTCTCTGAAAATCATCCTATGTGGCCCCTACTCAGACCTAGGACTAAAGACTGGATGTTTACACCCTGCCCCCCTGGTACCATTAGTGGAGCTCCAGAAACCCTCCTGTCTGTCCTGCTCAAGCTACAGCCTACACAAATTCTCACACACACACAACTGTAATAGTCAGGGGCTGAAAGCCTGAGGGGACAGCACAGATGTTAACTGTGCTGATTTATTACTGGCCTCTCTTGTATCAGCCTCCAGCTGTCTGCAGAATCAGTGAAGGGTGGGGAGGGGACAACATCTGCAATCCTGTGGAGACGCTGTTTGGCTTGCTTGCCTTTTTGTGATTTCTTTCAGAGTTTTAGCTTTGTGAAGCAGACTGAAGATAACCTAACATGAGCTAGGTAGCATGGCTACAAGTTTACCCTCACCTTAAGGTAATATAACCTTGAGATACTCAGAGGACACTCAGCACCAGTTACCAAGCTTTAACATGCAGATGCTTGCATTTTAAGTGCTATTAGTAATGATCTAAGCGTAACATGCAGCTTCCCCCTGAAGTTAGATTAGGGGTGCTCAACCTCCAGCCTGTGAGCCAAATGTGGCCTGTGAAGGCTTGGCATCCAGCCCATTGTTCTCCCCACAGGTGGGGTAATTTGGCAGGAGGGGAACAGTGGCAGCAACAGTGGCACCCCTCCCTGCTGCCAATTTCCCAAGGATTGGAGCTGGGCCATACCCCTCCACCCACAGGGCCAGATCATCAGGGCTGGGCCACAGCCCCTTCTCCCTGTCCCACTGCAGGGCCAGGTTGACCTGTGCCAAGTCCCTTCCCACCGCACAGCCGGATTGGGGACAGGCTGCCCTGAGCCCTGTGTGGCTGGAAGGGGCCCCGCTGTGCCCACCCTGGGAACTGGATCAGAACCTCTGGTCCGACCCAGCCCACGCACTGACCGGGCACTGCCTGTCTGGCCTGCCAGGCACGAAGGTTGAACGCCACTCGCTTAGACGTCAGGGAAAGCTTCCTTTGAGAGCGGCAACCCCGGGAAGTTACTGACCCGCCCTCGGGGCGATACCGCAGGGGCCGCTGGTGGGCTTCGGCCAGGGGAGGCCTAGGAACAGCGGCGCGGGCCCGCGCCGGCTCGCCCGGGGCCCCGCCCGCGCACG
>NW_005842514.1:39755-45352 GCF_000455745.1 Alligator sinensis | reverse complement strand
CTGGCCCAGGCTCCTTGGGCCTCGGCGGCAGGAGGGAGCTGCTCCCCAGAGCCCCGCGGCTATCCCGCTCCCTCCCGCCAAGGACCCGGCGGTCTGCGCGGGGGAGACGGCCCTCCTGGCAGCCTAGCGGTGCCTCACCGAGATAACAGCTGCCCCCCAAGCTTGGCTTCACAGCGAGCCCTGCGGGCTCGACCCCAGGGTGCATGAGGTACCACTGCAGAGGGGCACAGCTGTGCACGGGGGCCATTGAGTTGCCTGGACCTGCGATGTTCATGCTTCCCTAGCATTCATTTGCACAGCTTGGCAAAATGATCGTTCAGATGCAGCTGCAATCGGCTGCACTGCGCAACAGTAAACTCAGAGGGGAGCTGATAAACAGCCTGTCTGCAGGGCTTCTGCCTGAGGAAACAGTGGTGGTATCACAAGTCTACTACCAAGGGCTTACGGTAAATCTCAAGTACAGCTGCTAACCACAGCATGTGTCTGTGAGATGTGCTGTCAGACTTGTTACCTGAAGGGATGACGGGCTATTTCATAGACTTCTAGACAAGTCAGACTGGAAGGGACCTTCAGAGGTCATTTAGTCCAACCCCCTGCCAGACGCAGAATCAGCCAGGCTGTAGCAGCCAGAGCAGACTGTGGAGAAGAGACCATTGCTTTGCTCTGCATTGGCTCTTCTGTGGGATGGCAATAGAAGCCGCAAGCCTTTATGGGATCTGAAAGCTGCTGCCATCATAAAAAGAGCAAAAGGAAATAAGACCATCTCCGCCCCCCAATGTAATTTTCCTCTTGTTTTTGTATTTTAGGTCAGGCACATCCTGTGTGAAAAGCACAGCAAAATTATGGATGCCATGGAGAAGCTGAAGTCTGGAGTGCGTTTCAGTGATGTAGCTTCACAATTCAGTGAAGATAAAGCAAGACAAGGGGTATATATTGACAGCACTCTTGGGTTGCCTGCCTAACAATGGAGAAACATCGAGGTTTAGTGCAGGGGTTCTCAGGGTGCTGTGAGACCTTTTCAAGGGTGCTGCACCACTGCAGTCAGGTGCGAGTGCCATGGGAGTCTGTTTGCATGAAATGCTGTGCAGGGCTGGACTCAGAAACAGGAGTGGCAGGAGGGCATGTTAGTGAAGCCCAGCCTGTCTGAAGGTCCCAGTGACATAACAGAGGACTAGGAGGGCACAAGCCCCAGGTGCTGAGTAAGTGGAGGTGCCTCCCAGGTCCCCTCTGGCTACTTGTGCCCAGGGTCAGCATTTCCCAAACCTGGTAGATACAGGCTCCTCCTACCTTCTGTTTGCTCCATGCAGCTCACTAACCATTGCTGTTGTCTAAGGGAATCTAGCAAGGGTAAGCAATAGCTGCAGTAGGGGCTGTAAAATACTGGGCACAGATCAGGAGCTGAGGTGGCAGCAGGCAGCTTGGATGTTGTTGGGGGGGCTTGAAAAGAAAGGCATAAAGCAGGGCAGAGAAGAACATGCTGGAGCCAAGTGTACCACAGCTGGTGGAGAGGGACCCATGGGGAGAGTTAGATGCACAGTAGGTTTGAGAAACTGTCCCAGGGCACAAGCCCTACTAGTGAGGTCTCTGGAAAGTCAGACAGCATACAATACAGTAAGTATTACCTCTTCTGGGCTCCACTGAGCAAAGTAGTGCTGCTCCAGACTGGGTGTTGGGCTCCAACCTTCTCCCAGGGTGCTGTGGGCTGCCTGGTAGGCAAGGACCATTGGAAAGCAGAGTTTGGACACCTCCAGAGCAGCAAGCACTGGCTGAGACCACATGAACCCCATTTCCTTGCTTGCTGAGCTCTGCCAGAGCTGCCTCCACCTCACCTGTGCCATCTTCCCATCACTTAAGAATCCCATGGTACCCTCAAGGTCAAATCTTGAGCCCCCAGGCAGGTCTGGTGAAGGAGGTACCTACTGCCTTCTGTTCTTGCAGTGTGTTAGGGAAGGGGCTGTCTCTCTCCATGGCTATGTCTATAGCTGACATAATAGATACCAGATATATATATGCAAGCATTTTACACACTGTAATAAATACATTTCTTTTTTGAAATGGGGTGCCACTAAATGCAGAACAGTTACAGAGGCAGCTTTCAGTCTAAAAAGGTTGAGAACTTTGCCATTGATGTTGGGGCTGTGTTTTGGGAGAGCTTGCTATAGAAGACCTGTTGCTGTTGGGAGCGAAGTATTCCTTAAGAGCCCTTGGAAAGGACCATTATGCATTCAAATGATGTGCAACTCTGCTCTGGAACTAACAATCTCCATTGCAAGAGCGCAGTTGCTGTCAAAGGAGCAGTTGTGTACTGTTAGAGGGGAAGGGAAGGTGATAATTGATTTACACCCAGTTCTCTCTTGATATGAAAAATAGGGTAAGATAGTTTCCCTAGCATAGTGGGGGGGCCAACCTTTTTGGCAGGCTAATCCAAGCTAAACTAAGCCCCACCCCCAAGTGCCTTTTCCCTGTCTGATTTGTTACCTTGCTTTCTGTTCCTCTGCTGCCATGTTCCTTGCTCCCTCCCTGGTCTGTTATGTCCTGCACAAAGACTGTCCATACCACTTGTGGCACACATGGCACAGGTTAGCCACACCTGCCCCAACACATCATCCCCATATTTCATTCACTTTGCTGCAGTGATGAACAGCAGCTGAGTTTGAAGTTGCAAACACTAAACAGAAGGGCCTGTCTGAAGAAGTGGAGGGAGAGAAGGATACCTGCTGTCCACACTGCAGCTTTGTTAGGTAGGTTTTGGAATTAGATTCTCTAACTGGTATCTTGATTCCCTCTTTCAGGGAGACTTGGGTTGGATGACAAGAGGCTCCATGGTGGGGCCTTTCCAGGAAGCAGCATTTGCCTTGCCAGTCAGCGGTATGGACAAACCTATGTACACAGACCCTCCTGTCAAAACAAAATTTGGATACCACATCATCATGGTTGAAGGGAGAAAATAAATCATGCAGAGCACTAAACAGTTTTGAAGCCTACTGGTTTAGACACTGAACAGGAACTTTCCAGGTGAATTAGTCTTGCCCAGCCTTGGGGATAGACAACATATATCTTTACACATGGTGGAAGAGGCTGTCTAAACTACTTTTTTACAGTTTCACCTCAAATGACAGGTCATAGTGTTAGCAGGGATAGGGGCCAACAGCACATCCTAGATAAAGGTCAGGTGAAGGTCCTTAGGTAATTGTTGAACTCTGCTTAGTCATGTGATAGATGTGAGATTCTTGCCCTGTGGGAAGGCAGGAATGGATCACAGGTCCATTTGGGTGCAGAGGACCGAAGTTCCAATTTCCTGCAAGTTATTGGGCTCCCAAAGTGCAACGCAGTCAGTCAGTCTAGAACAAAATTATTTTAGAAGAATAGTTAATAACAGAAAATAGTGCTGGAATGGAAGGGACCTCAGGACTTCACATAGTCTAACCCTCTGTTCAGGGCAGACTTATTCCTGTCTAAACCATCCCAGCTAAGCTAATTAAACAGAGATGGAGGAAAAAAAACCAGTTGCATTGATTTTGAAACAAAGGGACTTTCATCTGCATTGAATTGCACATGGGATATTCATTATGAGATATTTCTTTTGAGGGGAGATGTTAAATGGCAGAACATGTCAATAACAGCTCCTTGCATATGGAGGAAGTTAAAAAGGAGCCTTTCTGCAGCTCCTACTCTATTCTCCATAAGATAACAGAAGATTACATAGCGAGTTAAGAGGTAAAAGTGCTGGTTTCTAAGGAGCCTGTGCCATTGCTGAAGCTGTTGCAGCTTCTCTTGCCAGTTGGGAATGGCTGCCAGCAAAAAAACCAGCAAGGTTTTCTTGGAAAATGGCCTAGTAAGGGAGTTGGGTAAAACTGGTGAGGCTAAAAGCATTGGTCCCTATACCCATAACATAGAGATGTTCTAATTGGCTCACTAATGACTTGTGCTAGAAGGAGTTGTAATGCCTCAGGTATAAGAGTTTGTAGGTTTATCTTAGATTGCTGTTTCCAGTCATCCTCAGTCAAAGGTTATTATGATGCCCTTCATTTAACTCAGTGGCAACTAGTCAGTTAGGCGATACCTTTGGAAACCACATCTAATCATTTCAAAACATCAATAAAAGCTAGGTACCAGAGGGCAGAGTCTTATTAATTCTGAGGAAAGGCCTTAGCACTCAGAGGAATGGGATGTGTGTGGGGCCCTTTGTAGCTGCCTACACAGAACAGGCAACAGTTATTGAGAGCTGCAATTTGTTGTAGGGCAAGCTTTACACTCAGCTGGGCTCTCTGCTCTAACAATGACTAGCTCCTTCCCCCATTACAGTCAATCCTCCCCCTGTACTCAAGCTTGCCTCAAAGCTTCCATTTTAACTTAAAATTGGATGTAACAGATGATCTTGGCCTCCCTGAGTAATGCAGTCCTTTCATACCACACAAACCTTTCCACCCAAACCTCCCTCACCCTAATTGGAATGGTTTAAGTGGGGGAACTGATTTTTTTGCTAAGAAGAGAAGCACACCATTTTGATTCCTGCATGCAGCAGAAGTGGCATTTCTATTCAGGCAGCTGAGGGAGTCAGATAATTTAATGGCTCCCTCTTAGCAACTGTGATGTGAATAACAATCACCTCTCCCTTTTTAATGGTCTTGATGTTCCACTAATCAAGCTAACCTTCCTTCAGGCAATTTTATTGTCTTGTAGCTACTCCTGCTCGCTCTCCTATTTCATAGTCTTACAGTCTGTTTTTTCTGCTCTTTTCAAAATTGTAGATCCACTCATTGAGGCCAGTTTTCAGCAGTAGCTAGCATTATCAGCTTTTGGTTAAGCAGGAACGGGAGGTTGATTAAGCTGAAAGTTAGGTTCCGTCCTTGCTCTATGCAGCCATAACTTTGGAAAAATAGTTTTGGGAAAGGCAGACCAAAAAGAAAACAAGATGTGTGAGAGATATGCGAGAGAAGATGGTAGCAGCAGCTTTTTTATGCACTTTCCGTCTTTGACTTTAAACTAGCATTTATTTCTGTATGCCTTCCCTTGCTCAGCTTAAGTTTTAGATACCGTATTGGTCAGAAGAGACGTTGAGCTCAAGCAAGACAAGTAGAAGAGAGTTTAGTTAACTGGCTTTCTTTTCAAATAAAGAGAACTTGGGTATCTTAACATGAACTGTCAAATGGAATGGACACAGTTTTTCCAGATTACATATGGCAAAATAAGTGAAAGTTTGCAGCCATTTTGGTTCTCTCTTCCCAAACCTCCTTAGGGGAACAATGAGCCAAGTACACTATCATCATTGCTCTCAACATTGTGAGCTGGAAGCAAGAGAGAGAGAAGTCTGCATTCTGTGAGATCCACCTGATGCATGAAAAGCCATGGCACAATATCTTATCAGGCAGTATTCAAGACTTTGTTGTGTGGTTCAAAATAGGCAGACTGGCTCAATGGGTATCTTTCAGACAGCTGCTTGGAGGAGCTATGTATCCCTGACAGGCCTGATCCAGAATACACCTAGCACACCAACTATATTGATTCAGCATGAAGCACAACCACTTCCACTCAGAAATACAGTCAGAGGATGAGATGGTGGCACCTTTTAATTACACTGTAGCTAGAATACTTGC
>NW_005842514.1:34541-39724 GCF_000455745.1 Alligator sinensis | reverse complement strand
TGTCAAATCCACAATTCCCATTTCACAGCAGAGTAGCCTAACCAACATACTATAGCAATGATTTTCAACCTGTGGTCTGCAGACACTGTCCAAGGGATCTGTGAAATGGCTAGAGTCAAAAAAAAAAAAAAAAAAAAAGTGAATATCCATACTTAAATTTCAAATGGAGGTGCAGACCACTTTGAGTTGTAGGAGCCCACAAATTGAGAGGGGGGGGGGGACATTGAAAACCACTGCACTAATCTGCTACACTGGGTTTGAGAGCACTCACCATCCCTCCTAGTGAACCTGGGCCACAGCGTAAAAAAGCAGGCGAAATTCATGGTGCCAGAGAGGAAATGAGAGGAAATCTGACTCCAGCCTACAATCCTGGGCACTTTAGTCCATGCTCCTAGCATAACTAATCCAGTTTGCATTCGCCTCACTGCATAAAATGCATAAACGTTGGACTAGAACAAAGAACCCCCTCCACCCCCATGGAGGAAATACTCTCCCTCAGTGGGTAACAGGCTTGCTCTCTACCATTCCTTTTTTTTTTTTTTTTTGCATTGTAGCTCAGTTTTAACTGGAGAGAGAAGTGTTTTCATTCTAGCTGGCTGCATGCATAAGAACTCTCCTTAGAGATGAGAGGGAGGCAAATTAGAACCTCATCAGGCTCTGGATGACCTTGAGCTCAAGCCTGCTATTTCCTGGACAACCACTCTAAGTGTTAGGCATTATATAAAGCTATGTAGGCAGCACCACTTCATTCTCTAGTCAGTTCTAGAAAAGTGAACAAATCATCCCCATCCAAAGGAATGGCTTAGGCACTGAAGTGCAGGAGGGGGGATTGGGACTATGAATCCCAGTTTCACATTGGTGCTCAACTCATGGGCTGCAGGTAACCAGATCCAGGAATTCAGCATCCCTCTCCCCAACCAGTTCTCTTGGCTGCCTCTTCTCCCCTCCACCACACTAGGTGTTATGAATTCCATTCAGCCACAGAAATTTGGGCATCTGATCATGTGAATTCTAATCTTGGGACCACCCACCATACTTAAGCAAAGCCACAAAGGAATTTAAAAAGTGACCAGATATAGGAAGAATGGATTACTTAATATGCTAGTTCAAGGGCTCTGAAATATGTGACTATTAGGCTAACAACAGAACAGTTGCCACATATTTCCAGCACCAAACATTTTCCCCATGAGTAAGAAGTCCCCTTGAGCCCAAATGAAGGGAAAATAAGATGCCCAAGCAAAAGCTTGAAGACAGAAGTCTGAAACCCAGAGATTCAAGTTTGTTTTATTTTGCAGCATATTTACACAGGAAGGGAGAGAATGTCATTCCCTCCCCCTTTAAATAGTCAACTATTGCCAGCTACCTTTCATTTTAATAGCTGCTTAGTGTCTGGGAAAGAAAGAAAAAAAAAAAAAGAGGGGGGGGCTAATTTAGAGAGTGGTGGAAAGGAATTGTAACAATTTGAAATTAAAGTTGCACAATGGATCTACAATCAGACGACTAAGAACTTGTTTTGAGAACTAATTAAAGGTGCAGTTAAAATCTCATTTCTGTGAGATCTGTTTATACAGATTTAAAGTGGTGAGCATAATTTCAAGATCTCCATTTTTTATGTCAAGAGCTTGCAGAAAACAGTTCAGTGCATCCTGTAGTTTTCCATCTTCTTTTAGTTTCTTCCCACATTCTACAAGGGTGTCATAGTTGTCTGAGGCAGAAAGGACATTCAGTTTACTCTGAATCTCCTCTTTCTGGGATGCATTTCCCCGTGAGAAGCAGTCCATTTGCTCACCAGACAGAAGTTCAGGGTCACCTGTAGATTCCTCTTGTGATTCTTCCTCTCTATCATCTAAATAGTCAATGCTATCCTCTGTATCGAGCGTTTCCCCTGCAGGTTCATCTTCCATTTCCAAAGACTGTGTGCTATGCTCTTCAGCTTCTTCCAACACACACCCTTCTTTTTCATCAGAATCCTCTGCATCATTGCTAGTTCCCATAGTTTCTTCAACGTCTTCCACCTGGTCCAGCACCATGTTAAGAAGGGATCCTTTAGAAGCTGTAGACTTGTTCCCACTACCAGTAATTCTTGGGGAAAAAATAGCATCTGCTAAAGATACCCCACATTTAGGAGTAGATGCACTGATTACTTGAGAGGAATGTAAAAGGCTGTTTATGGGAGAGTGTGTGGTTGGAGGCACATTTTCATCCAGTATTTCAATTGAATTATTGTTGTCCTCACTCTCAGAAGACAGCCTCCTAGCCTGCTTCTTCTTGACAATAGCAATGATAGCATCGCTTTCCACAGAAGCGTCACTCCCTGACAGAGAATAATTCAGGTTGTCTTCAGTTATGTTACAGGAATTCCCATTATAACAGTCTCTTACTTGAAAATTTGTTACAGAATTGCGATTGCTTTTTACTTCGTATTGAGAGCCTGTATTTTCTGTGTTGTCTGGCATTTCTTCTCCTGAAGCATCTTGCTGTATGTGTTCAGACTCTTCCAGAACAAGATTAAAGTCAACCTGATACTGGGAAGATGCACCAGACATACCCTGCAAACTGATTTCACTTACATGAGATTGCTGGAGTCCATTAGGGAGTTCTGCACTGGCAACCAAAAAACTATCAGATGCCCTACCAAAAACTAGCTTAGAAGTTTCACTCTTGTCAGCAAGAAGATCAAGAGACTTTTCTATTTCTCTCTCTCTTTTATAATCAAAAACTGATTCATGTAATGACTGCTGTGAGTGTAATAAAGATGTCATTTGAACATCATTTATGCAGTCTAGTTTTATAAGTGAAGTAGAAAAACTCTCTCTCAATTTAAGATTAGCACCTTCTTTGTCATCAAGATACGATACAGAACTTGGATCAAATTTTTGTTCAGATGATTCTTGCATATGTGATTGTTCCAATACTTTACTGTTAGTAAGCACCTCATTAATAACTATATTAGATACCTCCTGTGCCAGTTTCTCTTCACTCAAGTCTTCAGTAGTGAAACTTGTCCTTTTAGAGCCATTAACAGCTTCATCTTCTCTAAGATCAATACAATCTGCAGGTCCAACTAATACTGGTGGTGGTATGAAGCAGTTTTTGTTGTTCAACTCCGGTGATTTTTTTTGTGGTTTGGAAGAAAGTTCTGGTAGTCTTGACCATGCCTTTTCAATATGGGTTTCAAGTCCCCCTATTCGGTCTTTGAGCTGAGATTCTGACTGGACCAGCTCTTGAGCTTTCTGTACTCTTTGCTGAATATATTGATAAGCTTCTTGATTCTCAGCTTGCTCTTCATGAGCTATCTCTTGTGTATACATCAAGTCATGATCTGAAATACCAAACATTTCCAGGGAGTACAGATAAGCAATATGTTCATCCAGGGTCAAGTCACTCTCTCTCTGGTTGGCATGCAAGGACTGTAGTTGAACCTGTGTTGCAGAGAGTCTGGCATTTTCCAGTGTAAAGAGTTCCCTTAACTCCTGTTTAGTGAAATATCTAAAAGGGTTCTTTTTGTCACCAGTAGTTTGTCTAATTAATGAGTCCTTGAAAACTTGT
This sequence comes from Alligator sinensis, assembly GCF_000455745.1. Classification (NCBI taxonomy): domain Eukaryota; kingdom Metazoa; phylum Chordata; order Crocodylia; family Alligatoridae; genus Alligator; species Alligator sinensis. The sequence continues at coordinate 36,175 of NW_005842514.1, read as the reverse complement.
CGCCTATATATTTTCTCTTCTACAGTGCCACAAGTAATCAACCTGTAGATTACTACATTTTCCTTTTGTCCAATCCTATAAGCTCTGTCCACAGCTTGGGCATCTGTAGCTGGATTCCAACTGGGATCAAAGATCACCACTCTGGTTGCTGCTGTTAAGGTTATGCCAACACCACCTACTTGGGTGGTAAGTAAAAAAACAGAATAGTCTTTATTACTTTGAAACATGCTAATCCTCTTCTCCCGTTCTGCTACATGGGATATCGTTCCATCAAGGCGCATGATTTTGAAGTGCTTTTGAGTTAAAATGCGCTCCATGATATCCAGCATTTTTCTTGATTGGGAAAATACCAGTGTTCTGTGCCCCTCCTTTCGCAGTCTTTCCAAAAGCCCTGTGAGGAACACCAATTTCCCAGACTCTTGGATGAGAGCCTCAATGGAAACATGATCAATTTTATTACCTCCTGAAAATGTGCCTTCTTCATTCTCATCATCCTGCTCAGAATAATTGTCTCCTAACCCAAGCTGACTACATGCTCGTGCAGGCAATAGCCTAGGATGATCACATAGCTTCTTTAACACTGTCAGCTCAGCTAAGGGTGACCGGGTTGTTAGTAATAGTTCCTTCACATGATCCAAAGAGAGAAAGTTCCTATAGATTTCTTCCTGCACTGGTGCCAAATACACCCATACAATGAAGTCATTTTTCCTGGAAAGAGAAGGCATTACAGGAGCTATGTTCTCACTTTTCTCTTCAGGAAAATGGATTTCTTGTTGGTCAGACTTGTGCTTCTTCTGTATGTCTTCTTTAGTCCTCCGGAGAAAATATGGTTTTATAAGGGACATTAGATTTTCAGATATTTTAAGTCCAAGAGCTCTCTCTCCTGGCATCGCATCTTTCTCCCTGGCTCTTGTGATAGGATTCTCATATTCCATTTTAAAGGTTTTCGCTGTTCCTAGGAGAGAGCCCTGACAAGCAAAGTCAAAGAGAGACCACATCTCACGCAGATTATTTTGGACTGGCGTCCCTGTGAGGAGGATGCGATTTTTGGCAGGAATAAGGTGAACACATCTTGTGGTTTTGGTAGATGGGGACTTAATCTTATGCGCTTCGTCAAGGATCACATAGTCCCAGACTAGACTGTTGTCAGCAGTACACAGCTGCTGCCAGTTGTTAATCAGCATGTGGTAGGTGGTGATGAGGATACCCGTCTTTCTCCGGATTCTCTCCAGGTTTCTGGTCCGCTCTGTCTTGCTGACTCCGTGAAACTCTTTCACCCTCATCCCCGGAGTCCACCTGGCAAACTCCCTCACCCAATTGCTGACCAGGGTGGTGGGCACCACCAGCAGCACGAACTGGATGAGCTCAGAGTCAAACATACCTGAAAGGAAAGCGATGATCTGGATGGTTTTGCCCAGGCCCATGTCATCAGCCAGGATACCCCCCTGCCGGCCCTCCCGGTACAGGCGGTAGAGGAAGGCCACGCCCTGGCGCTGGTGCTCAAACAGCTTGTCGTGCAGCTCCCCGAAGAGCAGAAGGCCACTGCCGCACACATCCACAAACCGCTCCTCCTCCTCCTCCTCCTCCGCCGGGGCCAGCGCCAGCTCTGCCAGCGCCTCCTGCCGCCTCTGAAT
>NW_005842514.1:11480-34398 GCF_000455745.1 Alligator sinensis | reverse complement strand
CGCCAGCTCCGGTTCCGGCTCCGGCTCCACAGCCGCCATCGTCCTGCCCGAGCTGCAGCAGCCGCCGTTCAAACCCGCGCCGCGCCCCAGCATGCCCCACGCGCTCCAGTCTATGAGCAGCAGCCCGAGAGCCCGCTGTCGGCGCCAGCCAATCGGTGCGACCCGAGCGCTCGAGGAAGAGGGAGGGCGGAGCCCGGGCAGTCGCCACGGTCATGTGACGGGGGCGGGGCGCTGCCGGCCTAGGGCTCCGCTGCCAGCTCTGCCCGCAGCCCTTGTGCCGCTAGCTCAGCGTCCGGAGAGCAACTGTATAGCTGCTTCCACTTTCTGCTGCGCAGTCCTACCAGTGCAACGCCACACCCACTTCGCAAACCCTGCACTACCTACTACAGGAAGCTTTCAGGCGCTTCTGGAGTGACTCAGAGAAGGAAACTGAGCCCTGCTTGCCTTGAAGGAGGGGAAAGCTTTACCAGGGAGGGAGGTTTCTTCAGTAATACAGTAGCCCCCGAAGTTCAGTCCACTGAGCAGCACAGGAACTGGCAGCCTGAAATTGCACTTGTCACTCCTCAGCCCCCTGCCAGGCAGTTAGGTACTGAAAGGGGAGCTCCCCTCCCTACCCTATAGCTCTACAGGGCAGAGAAGAGCCTCACCACAAGGGCTGCAGCAGGAAAAGCTGCACTGTAGCTGTCCATGCTGCCCCTTCCTCTGGAGCGCGATGGTCCAAGATGGGAGACTAGTGCCTCTGCCTACGACTTGAAAGGGAAATTCAAGGCAAGACAAGTTTCAGCCAGCCACCAAGTGCAGAGGAAATTTTATCACAGGCACATTTGGGAAAGTTCCCAGAAATGCCTGCCATGGCCCTTGCTGCCCAGACACGCCTCTGCCAGTGGAGTTGCCAGCAACGTAGAGATGCATTTTCCCCTCCTGAGCACGGAACTTGCTGAGTGGTTTTTAGAAAAGTAACACAGGCATTTTAAAGGTGTCTGGCTGTTGCCTAGCAGCAATGTTTCTACATGTATGCGGATGTTCTTGGATAAGGGGACACTGCACCTTGTACAACTTCAGCTTCACTCCTGAGTGGCCATGTGTATGAAATGCCAAAGTACAGACAATACCTGTTGGCTTGATTTCCTAAATCACCTGCCAATACTCTGTTCAAGACCGGGTGCAACAATCAAAGATCAATCATGATGTGTTCATTCGATATGGGAGACTTTTATTGATATACAGTAGCAGCATAATGATTAGCAAGCAAGCAAATCTCTCACCATACACAGGGCTTCCAGGGATGCTCAGGAAGGCAGACATCTGGTCAGTACACTGATTGCTGATCTGCAGGTCTGCTGCTTCAGTGACCTCAACTACTTGCTGATGCTGGAAGAGAGAGCACATCCCCTCCTGTTTACCGCTCCAGATTTATACCTTCATCTTATGCCATCTATCCTGCACTGGTGTTCAATCGTTGGTGGGTTAAGTCCACTGCACCTTGCCAAGCCAATCATCTTTTTTGTTGTGTCTCCAATCCAACCTTTCTATATGGTCTGTTCCCAATATTCTGCACAGGCCACTGCTTCTGGTGTTGGTGTTGCCAGATCTTGTGGGGTGCTTTATGGTGCTACAGGGCACCTCAGAAGATGATCCAGGATTTGCTTTTCTTGACATGATTTCATGAGAAAGTTGCCCCATGATTTCATGAGAAAGTTGCATCTTCTGATACCCGCTTTCGATCTGTTCAGGCTCCACCATGCATGTTATTTGTAGATGAAGCCAGATGTTAACTCCTCACTATGGGTAATTCCTTGCTGGCTCCATTCAATAGCTTTGTTGCCTAGTTTATCCCATTCTTTTTGCCAGAGCATAGCTCTGACTGATTCTAGGAATGTGGTCAATGGTATGGTAGAGAACAAAAAGCTACTTCTCGATGAGCAATGCTGATGCATTGGTTGATGTCCATATAGCAGGTGGTGGTTGCCTGACTTTTACCTGCCAGCCAATGTCACCTGCTACTTTCCTTCTAATATAAAGGAGCACTATGCCAGATAGTGTGTATAGGCAGGGAACTGGGGTGAGTTTTATGTGGCCTCTTATAATTCTGCATGTATCATTTAAGGTGGTGTCAATATGTTTACTGTGACTTGAGTGTCCCCAGGTGGTGAGAGTATATTCAGCCACAGAGAAACAAAGTGCTAAGGCAGTAATGCATGGGGTGGATGGATGTGCTCCCCACTTGGAATTTGCATACTTGCACAGAATGTTGTTTCATGTGTTGACCTTGGCTTTGGTATTTAATATGTGCTTTTTGTAACTAAGTATACAGTCCAGTGTTACCCCTAAGTAGACCAGGTGTTTCTCATGTTCAAAACACCAGCCTAGCCAAAAAAGGCACTGCTCACATGTGCTTCTTGTGCTGGACTATTTAGGTGCAGTCACAATAACACAATAATAAACCTGTTTTTGTGCTTTCAGCTGCACCTTTATCTGCATGAGAAGAGAAGCCTAGCACCTGTTACAGCCTGGGGAAAAAATACTCCCTCCATTTGCACCCCGCCTTATCTTTGGAATGTGTGTATGAACAACTCCTGTCAGGTTTCCATGGGAAATCTTTCCACTGCTGGTGATGTCATCTTTCTGGGCCTTGCTAGAACAAGCAAGCACTTAGCTATACTTATGTCAAGCAGTAGTAGTCTGTGTTAACTATATATGTATATATTCTAATAACTAATTAAAATATAATATGTTAACTACATGTATGTGTACTAAAGAGTAAATAACAGGTCTCAACACAAAATTTAGCCAACAATACCAGCCAGGATCTCTGTCCTGCTGTATTGGCCAATCAGCTAGAATGCCCTGCCTCACACTTCTCTAGAAACCATTTCTGTGATTCAGCCTTCTCCAGACATATCAATTCACTTTTGTCCTCCTAGTCCAGCCTAGCAGTGGCTCATTAGAGAATGAAGGCAGGTGAGCTGAAGGAATATCTTGTATCAGACTAATTTATTCTGTTGGGAGAGAAAGTAAATAATCTTTCGGTTTCAAGCACCATTCATCCAACCTGAGAAAGAAGTCATCTCCATCTAAGCTAAGTAAGAGTTGAACAACTGCTCTCACTTTCAGCCAGAGATGTCACAGATATGGTCTGTGGGCTGGGTCTGGCCTGCGGAACCACATCACCTGGCTCCCAGTGCTGCCCCTGGGTGCCACACTTGGCACATGCCAGCCCAGCCCTGCAGGCAGGGTGCAGGACATGCATCACATGATCTCTGTGAAACACACCCTCCTGGGCTGCGAGAGTCAGATGCGCCAAGACATCATCATCACGAACAAGGAGACCAAGAAGATTGTAATCGTGGATGTCACTATCCCCTTTGAGAACTGGCACCAAGCCTTCACTGACACCTTGGCTCGCAAGCGGGAGAAGTACGCCCCACTAGCCGACATGAGGGGTCATGGCTACAACGTGACCGTCAATGTGCTCATTGTGGGAATGGTTGGAGCCTAGGACTCCAGCAATGAGAGCATCCTGCGTGCCTGCTGTGTCTTCTGCCACTATGCCAAGCTGATGCACTGCCTCATGGAGTCCAACAACATCTGTTGGTCCTGTGACATCTACATTGAACACATCACGGGCCACTGCCAGTACATCAACCTGAAGAGGACCCCCGTGATAAGACACTATAGACTGAGAAACTTTCTTCAACCTACCCTTCTCCACCATTGCGGACCATTGTACAGGTTTGTGTGCATCTATCTTCTTTCTCTCTCAGCGTCGCGACCCCCTCCCTCCCCTACCTCCACCCCCTCCTCCCATCCCCAGACTTAGTTGGCTAACACTGTATTTTCTGTAACGTAGTTGCGTTCCCCTCCTCAGCCCCATCCCTCCTATGTTAGTCCCTCACTCAGGCACTCTGTATTTCCCTTCAGGCTTTGTCATCTTTCTGGTTCATGATTCTTAACATCTACTAATAAAATCCAATCTATTCTAGCTGCTCTGTGATCCATGCAGCACTCAATGCATGCTCCAGGTGGTCCATGACCTGCCCTACAAATGGTACCCATAGCACCACATGCAGCATGGGCCCTAGACTGGCTGGAATGGGCACTGCATGCAGTGTGTGGCCTGGATCAGCCAGAAGAGATGTTGCATGGGGTGAGTCCAGCATGTGGGAGGGCAAAGGGAAGGTGGGGTCTGTGGGCTTGATCTGGCCTGTGGACTGGCCTTACATCACTCATTGGCCAGGTGAGTTTGACACCCTTGTTTAAGCTAATGATATCATTTGCACCACTTGAAAGGGAAATGGACAGTTATCACTGTGGAATGAAGGGGAGTTGGCAGAGGAAGTTAAGTTAAATGGGTCATCATAAGCCTGAAGGTTTCTTCTGTCTACAAAGTCCTGGCCTAAACCCTGCAAGGAGGCCCTTTTACTGCACAATAGGACTAAAAACAGGGATCAAGTACAGAAAATGAGAGCACTCACTCAGCTCACTTGGTCCAGCCCCACTTAATATGTGGTCCCCAGACAGACCCCCTCTATAGACTTTCAGCAAGACACTAACCAGTCAACTGACCTCACTCATCCCTAAGGCCTGGGGATTTACTTTTTTTATTCCAGGATAGGTAGGGTGACCATATTTCTTGAATCTCAAAATGGGATAGGCCCACTCCCTCGCCTTCTGACAGACTTAGCTGTTTTTGCCATTTAGTCTCAGTGGAATAGGCCAGCGGGTGCATCTACATGAGACACTAGGTTGCCACCGTAATGAGCTACAGTGACGTAGCTCATTGCTATGGTGATGTAGCATCAGCAGGCATGAACCACGATGCTGGTGCTACTGCCAGGAGGGTCGGAAATGACTTGTGCACTGCCACAACTGAACAGTAACAGTAGTTACTGCACATTCATTTAGTACTTGCTAAAGCATGTGCTAAATGCCTGCGCAGTAACAACTGCACAGTTGGGCCCGCTTGTAGATGCACCCAGTGAGTAGGAAAGTGCATGCATGTCTGTAGAGCAGAACATGCTGAGTGTAGGAGAGAAGCGGGTGAGACCCCTGTCCCAGCTCCTTCAACAGGGTGGTTTCTGAAAATGGGACAAAAGAGTTCATTTGAATGAAAACTGAGAGAATGCCCAGGACAGCTGTTTAAAACCATATGTCCTGGTGAAAACAGAACGTTTAGCCATCCTGGGGGTGCTAGCTATGTACAAGTTATGAATTCTACTCGGGTCTTGGTCACATCTCTTTTAAGGACAGTTTCTCCCAGTGCAAGAGGGCTGCAAGTGGGGCAGTAATGCCAACCCAGGAGGGTTGTGCTCCTTCCTAAATGGGATCCTGTCAGTCCCAGCTCCAGGATGTCTGTGTGCTCAAGTATCTTTGCCTTGGGGGAGAACTTGCAGAATAAAGAAGGACCCAAATAAAACATGACGTGCTTGGAGAAGCAGAGATGAGAAGGCAAAGAGAGAGAGACCATGTGGCAGAGTCCACCCAGGCCCTCTGCCCCCAGGCCTTCCTTCCCCACAGGGATATGGAGGAGGGGGGATGTGCAGGGGGCACACTTCAGCTCCCCAGTTTTAATCCTCTTGTAACTTTCACATGAAATTCCCATTTGCAGGTGAGGGTCCCTGCCTGCATTCCTGGCCCAGAATGGTTGGAGCATTTGGTACTTCACCGGGAAATGTCTTTCAATAGGGTGCGCAATCACCCGGCTGAGCAGTTACAGTGATATGCTATAAAACCCTGGAGGTCTCATTATGCAGTTCCGAACCCTCCTGACTATGGATTCTCTGGGGAAGTTTGCCTTTATCTGGAGCTGTCATTTCAGTAACATCTGTGAAGTTTCCTTGGGTAAAACTCACACCATGAGCTGCATCTGAATTGTGTCTTTCCTGCAGAAAGACAGGACGATTTGTTTTTCTTACTAGGATTGGCTAAAATTAGGTGATTGACAGTGTCCTCATCCCCCTGCTTGAGCTGTGTCAGGATAGGGTGTTCTTGGGTGATGTACTTTGTATTTATGTGACAGGATTGTTATTGTTATATTGTTACATCTGTCAGGGCTTTTTTGCTTCTTTGTTTTGTTTTGGCTCATTTTGTTTTTGCCAGCTGTCGAGGAAATCGGTGCAGGGGTTCTGGGGCCCTGCACCCCTAGCTGCTGACAGCAAAACTCGTGCCATGGGTACTTGTGGGACTGATTGTCTGTCTTGGGGCGTGGGAGACACTACTGTAGGTCTGGCTGCTAAACTACTGTGTTACCAGTTACCAATCAATCATGATTCACTCAGGAACCAGCTCAATACACAGGACCTAGCTGATGTAGCCAGTTAATTGCCAGCAATTAGCACTTACAAAAATAGACTCAGGAGAGAAAAGAATCAATAGGATCAACTGGCCCAAGACATGCCCAGTCAGTCCCACAAGCACCCATGGCACAGGTTTTGTCTGTCAGCAACTAGGGGTGCAGGGCCCAGACCCCAGAACCCCTGCACCAATTCCCTCGACAGCTGGCAGGCTTCATGGCCACAGCAGGGGGCACCCTCCCCGCAGGTGTCAACCCCTGCTGCGCCTTAACACTCAGTGTCACCCATGACATGAGTTTTGCTTGTCCGCAGCTTGAGGTGCAGTTTCCCCCAAACTCCTGCACCGATCTTCTTGAAACTTGGCAGGCTCTGTGGCCTCAATAAGAGCTACCACCCCTGCAGTTTTGACCCCCCTGCAATGTAACACACAGACATGACAGGAGTTTTGCTTTCAAGAATTTGGGGTACAGTTTCCCCCAAGCCCCTGCACCAAACTTCTTGAAACTTGGCAGGCTTCATGCCCTCAGGAGAGGCTACCATCTCTGAAAGTTTCATTTAAATTGGACAAAAAACAACAAAGTTATAGATGTTTTATTGATTTAGATGTTTCATTGATTTCCCCATTATACCCTATGGCCGGATCTCCAAGGTGGCTCCAAAGGTTCGGAGCTGCTTCGGCCAGATTGAGGCGGAAACCTGGTCCAGAGCTCTGGATTGGATTGCTGCCATCCGAAGCAGCCAGATCCAAAGCTGGATCAGATCGCTGCCTACTTGCACAGGCCTAGTATTTTGCCCACCCCTGCTCTCTCTCAATCTACAACACCCTATTTGATTATAAAGCGGGTTTGTGTATTTCTTGTTTTATTTTTCCACATTGGTCTCATATTCCAAGGGAGAAAAGGACACAGGCCTAACTATGGAGGACTGCTAAATTGCAATTTTCTTCTATTCAACTGGAAGCATTAGGCCACACCTTAAACCTGGGGCCTTGGCCTGCCTGCTGCCATCACTCATTCTAGTCTAGCTCCTTCTCAACTGAGCATTCAGGTGGGCACACGTAGTCAGAATCCACTATCTAGGCCTAGCTACATGCCCACTCTCTGCAACCAGAGTCACCAGGCAGGGTCATCTGACACTTTACCCCTTCCTATAAAACTCCTGACCCAGAAGAGAAAGTGTCCAGTTAGCGTGAGGCTGAAATTGGTTGCTTATTCCCAGTTGTTTATTCCCAGTTCCCTATTCCATATTCCCAGTTCCTTATTCCTAGTTGCCGGTTCCTTTCTCAAAGCTAACCTAGACCCAATAAAAGTTTGTTATTCATGAATTACATATCGTAAAGAGAGAGAATTCCATTAGCTATGCATGTGTACTAATTAATATGTAAAATAATATCCCTCATCAAGTACAGTGCCCTAAATGAAGGTCAGATTAGGATGGGATTATGAGGCAAAATACTTCTTGGCCCACCCTTAACTTCCTGTTGATGCCACTGGGGGACGGTCCCAAAGAACCCTGACCACAGTCCTGCCTTGCCAAAAGCAAGGTTTGGTGGTGCCAGGCTGCCAGTTGACAGCATCCATGCCTACTGTACTAAGTATAATGGCTCGAATAAGGAACTGGCTTTTGGACTGGGATTATGGTTAGAAATCCTGTTTGGACCACCCCACGGCATAGCTCTGTGGTACCGGGGGATGCTGCCAGACACATCTGACCAGAGACTTGCCTTGTCCAGAGTGCAGTTTGTTCATATGCTGCTAACTGGCAGCCCCTCCATGCCTAGTCTACTAAGAATAATGCCTTGAATAAGGAACTGTTTTTTGGGCTGAGCATATGATTGGAAATTCTTTTTGGGCCACCCCCCACCACACCTCTGTACCACCAGGGGACTCTCCTGGACATCTCTGGCCAGATACTTGCCCGGCCAGAAGCGCAGTTTGGCCATGCCACGCTGCCAACTGACAGCACCCAAACCACTGTACTATGTATACAAAACCGAATAAAGAACTAGATTTTGGGCTTTACCACTGGGAGACTCTCCTTGACATCTGAGACCAGAGACTTGCCTGGTCCAATGCACAGTTTGGCTGTGCCAGCAAGGTTCCCTCTAAATTGCGCGTGTGTGCAGCTGCACAGAAGAAAAAAATCTTGCCCCACAGTAACTTTTTAATGCTGTATACCCACCCCATACTGGCCACAGGCTGCTGCAGAAGTGGGGAGGGGCAGACACACTGAGATACCCATGCACTCTCAGTCAGTATCACCAGCTTGAAGGTGTCTGATCTTTTGGTGGGGTTTAGGGGTGATGGTTATGGGTTTCTGACAGTCCCAGTGGGGAGCTGTGAGCCCTCTTGGCGGAGTTTGGCTTGGGGGACTGCCCAGCTGCTCTAGATGGAGCAAGACAGGAGCCCAGGCAGCCTGTGCCGAACAGAACGTGATGGCTGAGGCACAGCCACGTGCAGCTGGTCCCAGGGAAGTGGGAGGCAGCTCTCAGGTGACGGCATTGTGTTTTACCAAGGCTCACATGAGCCCAGCCTCAGAGGCACACCAAGCCAACCGGCTGACCTGCCAGGTCCTGTAAAGTTCATCATCAGCTCCAGGCTCTCTCTGGGAGAGGAAGGGGGGCGGATTTTAGCAGCAGCTTTCTCTCTCATGCTGTGCTGGAGAGAGTGAAACCTGCCTGAGCATGGGCAGTAGCCAGACAAAAGGTTCCCTGGCTTCCGAGTCTGCTGCACATTTTCCTCCTCCTTCTCCCTGCACCTGATCCTGGGAGCCCAGGAAAGCACCCGCAAGGTGACTGGAAGGCAGCAACAGTGCATGCAGCCAGGCTCCTGGGCTGTAAATCCCATCCCTTAGGAGGAGAAGCCTAGTACCCGGCTTCCTAGACAGCCTTTCTTCCTGGACATGCCTAGCTCTGGGACCTCCAGCAAACACAGCAGGCATCAGTGTTCCCTCTAAGCTGCTCACAGACCAAAGCAGCATGCTCATGGACCAAAGCAGTGTGCTCATGGGCCACCAGACCTTAGAGGGAACATTGTGTGCAAGGGTGCCAACTGACAGTAGCCCAGCCACTGTGCTAAGTATATGTACCTGTATCAGGAACTGAATTTTGGGCTAGATTTATAGATAGAAATCCTTCTTGAGCCACCCCAAGCCATACCACTCTACCACTAGGGGAATCCTCTGGGCATCTCTGATCAGAGACTTGCATGGCCCAAAACATGGTTTGGCCGTGCCAGGCTGCCAACTAACAGCTCCCCAACCACTGTACTAAGTATATGGACCCAAATAAGAAACTGGAATTTGGGCTGGGATTATAGCTAGAAATCCTACTTCAGCCACCCCATGCCATGTCTCTTTGGCACCAGGGGACTCTCCTGGACATCTCTGAACAGAGACACACCCGGTCCAAAACATGGCTTGACTGTGCCAGACTGCCATCTGACAGGCCCCCCAGCCACTGTGTTAAGTATATGGGCCCGAATAAGGAACTGGATTTTGGGCTGGATTTATAGCTGGTAATCCTTCTCGGGCCACCCCACACCATGCCTCTATCTCAGCAAGGAACTCTCCTCAACATCTCTGACCAGAAATGTGCCCGGCCTAAAATACAGCTTGGCCGTGCCAGGCTGCCAACTGACAGCATCTCAGCCACTATGCTAAGTATATGGATCTGAATAAGGAGCTCGAGTTTGGGTGGTGATTATAGCTAGAAATCCTTCTTGTGTCACCCCATGCCATGCCTCTTTGCCACTGGCAGACTCTCCTGAACATCTCTGACCAGAGACATGCCCAGCCCAAAGCGTGGTTTGCTTGTGCCAGACTGCCAACTGACAGCAGCCCAGCCACTGTGCTAAGTATATGGACTCAAATAAAGAACTTGCATTTGGGCTGAGATTATAGCTAGAAATCATTTTTGGGCCACCCCGTGACATACCTATGTGCTACCAGAGGACTCTCCTGGACATATCTGACCAGAGTCTTGCCTGGCCCAAAGTGTGGTTTGGCCATGCCAGGCTGCCAATTAACAACCCCCCAGCCACTGTTCTATGTACAATGGCTTGAATAAGGAACTGGCCTTTGGACTGGGATTATGGCCTGAAATCCTTCTTAGCCCACCAAGCGGCACACCATGCCTCTATTGCACTGGGGGACTCTCCTGGTTATCTCTGACCAGAGACTTGCCCAATCAGGAAAGGGTTTGGCTGTGCCAGGTTGCCAACTGACAGTCTCCCCAGACACTATACTAAATATAGGGGCCTGAACAAGGCACTGGGGTTTGGGCTAGGATTAGAGATGGAAACCCTTCTTAGGCCACCTGACACTATGACTCTGTGGCACCAATGGCCTCCCCCAGACCAGAGTTTCCTCGGCCCAAGACACATTTTGGCTGTGCCAGGCTACCAACTGACAGCTCTCCCTCAGACATTGTACTAAATATATGGGCCTGAATAAGGAACTGGGTTTTGGGCTGGGATGACAACAGGAAATCCGCTTTGGGCCAATCCACACCATGCCTCTGTGGCACCAGAGGACTCTCCCCGACACCCCTGACCAGGGTCTTGCCTGGTCCAAAGAGCACTTTGGCCACACCAATTTACTCCCCATCCCCATGTGCTATTTACATTGATACCAATAAGAAGCTGCCCTTCTGCTCGGATCATGGGGCAAAACCCTCATGGTATCATCCCAGAACACATCCCCACTACCAGGGGAGCCTCCTGAAGAAATCTGGGCATGTCCCTGCTCAACACAATGCTCGCTTTAGCCTGACAGTTGACACCCAACCTTTAAGACCTTTATGTTGCTGTTCTACCAGGCACTGGATGGCAGGACAAATGTCTGCATACAAATATAGGGCACTAGTATATATGACACACCTCTGCTCCAATGCATAGTATTTAGCATGTGTCAGACTTGATTAATTGAGTCTGCTGAAGTGTGCTAGGTAGCACGCTCCAGCAGCCTCTGCACCATGTGTATTCAGTTCACTGTCCCCATGTTTTAGAATGGCAGCAGCAGCACTTTAACTAAAACTCTTCTAGCAAGCTTTGTTAAAGTGCCCCTGCTGACATTTTGAAGCGTGAAAGCTGAATACATGTTACACTGTGGGTGATTTAATTAGAGTGGCTCTCAGAGCCATTTTATTTAAAGCAGATCCTCTCCCCACCTGTATATAGAGGCACCTAGGGATTTTTCAACAGTTTTTCACATTTACCTCCAGCTGCCACCCAGAAACTTGGTAAAGTAACTTAAAACTGGGTGTTGAAATGTAAAGCAACCTGCTCACTCACTAGCAAATGTTAAATTAAAACAAGTTTATCACAAGGGAAAAGGGGAACAGTGGTACTCCCTGAGCAAAACCTTAACTATTAACCTTTAACTGTAGCTCAAAATGGATCACAGTCACAGGCAAACCAGTCAGTGGCAAACCAGCCTGGGGAGCTCCCTCCTTGCCCAGTCACTTTGGCTGTGCCCAGGCTGGCACACTGGCAGGCTGGCACGGCCAAACTGCTCCTTGGGCCAGGCAAGTCTCTGGCCAGAGATGTCCAGTAGAGTCCCCCAGTGGCACAGAGCCATGTCATGGGGTGGTCAGAGAAATATTTCTAGCTATAATCCCAGCCCAAAATCCAGTTCCTTATTCATTTCCATATATTTAGCACGGTGGCTGGAGGGCTGTCAGTTGGCAGCCTGGCATGGCCAAACTGTGCTTTGGGCTGGGGAAGTCTCTGGCCAGAGATGTCTGGGAGAGTCCCCTGGTGGTACAGAGGCATGGTGTGGGGTGGCCCAAAAAGAATTTCCAATCATAATCTCAGCCCAAATGCCAGTTCCTTATTCAAGACACTATACTTAGTACACTAGCCATGAGGGGCTGCCAGTTAGCAGCGTGTCACAAACAAACTGTGTTCTGGATAGGGCAAGACTCTAGTCAGACATGTCCAGCATAGTCCCCCGGTGCCACAGAAGTATGCCGTGGGGTGGCCCAAATAGGACTTCTAGCCATAATCCCAGCCCAAATGTCGGTTCCTTATTTCAGCCAGTATACTTAGTACAGTGGGCATGGGGACTGTCAATTGGCAGCCTGGCATGGCCAAACCGTGCTTTGGGCCAAGCGGGTCTGTGGTCAGGGTTCTTTGGGACAGTCCCCCAGGATCATTGAGAGGATGTTTGGGGTGGCCCAAGAAGTATTTTGCCCCATAATTCCATCCTAATCTGACCTTCATTTAGGGCTCTACACTTGATGTGGAATATTATTTTACATATTAATTAGTATATATGAATAGCTAATGAAATTTTTGCTTTTTAGGATGTGCAATTCATTAATAACAAGCTTTTATTGGGTCTCAATTAGCTTTGAAAAAGGAACCGGCAACTGGGATAAGAAATAGGGAACCAAGAATAAAGAACTGGAAATAAACAACTAACTTCAGCCTCATCCAGTTAGCAGGGTTTAGCATTCAGGTTGCCTTGCTGTTGGTTTGTGACCCTACCAGCTCTTTAAAGGATTCTCTGGCTACCTAACCCAGCTTCCCCATAGACCCCAAGTTTGGTCTGATCCTTCGACTCCTTAACCTGACCATGGATTTTATCTTCTGGATACCTGACTTGACTGGCCTCCTGACCCTGTGCACTGCCCAATGCTCTGAATCTCTGACTCAGTTCCTCAGAAGGATCTCCTACCTATCCCATTACATGACAGGTATGACAGTTACTGGCTGCACTTCTTGGGGTTCCTTTTTCAATGCCCCCTATCATTTGTATCCCAACCTGAGATCAGCAAGTGTAAGCCTAGTGGTTAGTCTCCTAACAGGAGATACTCTGAATTGGGCCATACCATGCACAATAATCCTAATTGGCAGAGCACAACAATCCAGTCCTCCAAACTGAGAAGCATTGCAAGTAGACGATCACCGGCACCCCTTCCCAGAGAATAGGAAATTATGTTGGTGGCAGGAGCTATGCCTTTATTGTAGGGCTCCAGGAGGCAAGCATGTGCCCCAGAGAGGGGGTCAAGGAAAATTATTTTGTAGCAAGAAACCTTTTTGCCTGCCCCCTCCGCGTGAAGCTCCTCCATATGGCAAAAGCCACTTTTGCAGTATTTGCCCCCTTTTGGGGATGCTTTCTCTTTTCTACCTTTTCTTCCTTCCTCTCTCTTTTTCTTTTCTTATATTATTGTTTTTATATAAGGTGTACTTGTAGTGAAAATAGAGTTCATAGATGCTTTTACAAATGTACTTTAAATTTAAAAGTAAGTTGTACCATGTAACAATGTTAGCAAGGGCAGGAAACAGTACTGGTGGTTGATTGCGTAACACAGTAGCTAGTCTGGATAAACAAATTAACGAGCGGCAATTAACACCTACAAGACTACAGACCAAGAAGAGGAAAGAACCAATGCAGAACCAGGAACGCCCTGGAACTTCACTGTTAAAGGTACAGAAGCCCCCCTGTTTGAACTAATCAAGGCTGGAAACAGACCTTTGGGGCTGAAATACCCCTTGATCAACCACTTCTAGAGCTCTATTCATCATGGCAGTTAATCAAAATTCATCAACGGACTCCAGAGGCTGCATGTACCTGCGGACGTGACCCCTGGGGCTGACAGCTGCCATCCAGCAGCTACCAAGAGGGATGTCCCTCAAAGTCAACAATCCCTGGATTGGGTAAACCCGAGAATTGGAGAGTCACCAAAGTCACCCAGAGAGGGATAAAAGGCAGCAAAGAATGATCCCCAATGGCGCCCCCTTTCACCTGACCAGCACCCTACCTGTCCAGACAGAAGGACCAGCCAGCAACCCCCTTCTGAAGCAACATTGCATGGAAAGAAGCCTTGACTGCCCGTCGACAGCAGACTCCAGTGCTTGGGGATAGGTACATCTTGACACCAGTGCTTAGTGTTCATAGCTAGCTACTGTGAGTGTGCGTGTATATGTGCATGTTTGAGGGGATCAGCACCAAGGTTTATGGTCTGACTTTTTCATCCATCTAATAAACTAGAATTTTATGATGATCCTGTGAGTTGGTCCTTTGTAGCCAACAAGTGGTCCCAAGCCTGGTGAAGGGGGCTGGTGAAGGGTCACCCTAAGTCCCCAATATATCCACAGATCATGAAGCCTGCAATAAACCCAGCCCAAAGAATCCTCAGCTGTTATCTGCCCACCTCCAGGTCTCGTGGGAGAACTGCTCCTTTCCTGTGCTGACTGCCTTGTTGGACTCTGGGGCCATGGACAATAACATAGACAAGACTGTAGCATGAGCTCCACAAATCCCACAAGCCTGAGACAGTAGAGACCATAGATGACTCACCCCTGGCTTCAGGGCCCATGGAATGGTAGACTACCACCCTAGAGGTGACTGTCTTTGGCCACACAGGGAAACTGTATACTTTGGGGCAAGTCATTCTCTGCACTACCCCTTGATCTAGGGGTTCCTTGGTTGCCTTCTACAATCCTCTTATCAGGTAAAAAGACCAGGAGGTCCATTTGAACTCAGACTATTTTTTTATTATACTGTTGGAAAAACAGGGTGACAGACCACCCCATGATCCAAGCTGAGGGCCTACCTGTTGCTGCCCCACAAGGGGCACTATTTCCTGAATCTAAATTCAGTTTGCCTAAAAAATATCAGGAATTTGCTGATGTCTTAAAAAATACAAAAGTTCTTCCTCCAAATCAAGATTACAGTTGTCACATTGACTCCCAGATAGGAATGAAATTTCTGATGTTTATGGTAGGTCAGAACCTACTCGCTGTGAATATCTGGAAAAAACCTGGCCAGGGCTTTATACGCAAGTCCATCTCACTCATGGTAGCCCCCTTTCTGTTCATTAAAAAAAACAAAACAAAAACAAAGATGCGAGTCTCCACCTGTGCGTTGACTATCGGTGGCTAACCCAGATTACCATCCAGAATCAGTACTCTGCCCCTCATTTCTTGATTGGTTTAAAATAGCTTGATTTTCAGGGAGCCTATAACTTGGTTCAAATCTGCATTGGGGATGAGTGGAAGACTGAGTTTAGAACTTGATATGGACATTTTGAGTCATGCCCTTTGGGCTCACCAATGTCCCAGCTACCTTCCAGCATTTCATTAACAACAAACTATGAGACCTATTAGATTAGAGACTAATGAGAGCAATTAGATTATTTTCTAATTGCTTATTTTGATAACATTCTGTTCTTCTTCAAGGACCCTAATGAACATTCAATGTATGTCTGGACATTACCGGAAAGACAATGCCAATACTGCCTTTTTTGCAATATCAGATAAATGAGTATTTAACAAAAAGATTATTGAGTTTCTCAGATTAATTTTATCTCATGAAGGCCTGCAAATGGACCCTGGGAAACCAGCCATCTGTCAGTGGAAAGCCCCCTGGAATGTCAAAAAACTCCAAAGATTCCTGGGGCTTGCTAACTTTTATCATAGATTCATTGCCAACTTTGCTCAAGTAGTAAGCCTCCTCACTATGTTATTGTGGAAGAACATCCAGTTCTGCTGGTCCAAGGAGGCTCAGCAGGCATTCAAACACCCAAAACAGGCCATCACCTCTGCCCCTGTGCTTGCTCATCCCGATCCTGCCCTGCCATTTGTGATAGAGACCAGTACATCCAGTACTGCAATTGGGTGCTGTTCTCCCAGCATTAAAGCCCAGAACAGATCTTATGCTTTCTTTCCTGAAACTTACCCCAGCTGTGCAGAATTATGAAATCCTAGATCATGAATCCTAGATCCTGACTGCCCATGTGGAGAGGACTTTGGGGAGTGGTGGCATTACCTTGAAGGAGCACAGCCCAAGATACATATCCTCACAGACCATAAAAATTTAGAGTACATCTGTAAGGCAAAAGGTCTCAATCAGAGGCAGCTGCACTGGGTGGTTCCCCCCCCCAATTTTGATTGCCAAATAATGTACCAACCAAGGTACAGAAACAGAAAGGCAGAATCCCTATCCTGAAAGATGGAATATAGGATGCTGACCCCACACCAGCAATGGCTGAACCTAGCCCTATCCTGAAGCTGCACAATGTCTTTGATGCCACTATCAGCAGAATCAGCAGATCTGCTGACCTTGCTTTAAGATGTCACCTAAGAGGAAATCCCCTCTCTGCATCTGAGGTGCAGACCACCCTCTTTCAACAGCCTTACCAGGTGCAGGAGGGGGTCATATTTGATTGGGTTAGGATCTATGGGCCCCCAGATCTGGCCAGACTGACAGTTCTTTGTATAAACCAAGACTCCTAGTTGGCACATGGGACAGAATAATTGCATGCCAAAATACAGAGTGGGGAATGACTGGCTAGGCTGTCATACTGCAGAAGACCTGGGGGTTACAGAAGACCATAAACTAAATATAGCAACAAAGTGCTCCTGTTACAGAAAAGGACAACAACATCCTGCATTGTATTAACAGGCATGTGTCATTTGCAAATCAAAGGATTTGCTCTATTCAGCACTAGTGAGGCCTCACCTGGAGTAGTGTCCAATTTGAGGCCCTCAAGAAGGATGTGGACAGATTGGAAAGACTCCATCAAAGAGCAAAAAAAACATATTACAGGCCAGGGAAGCAAGATTTATGAGGAAAGGCTGAAAGAGCTAAGGTTTAGTCTAAAGAGAAGACTGAGAGAGAATTTATGTAGGCTTCAGATACCTAAAGGGGGATTACAGAGAGGATGAAGATGAGCTCTTCTCTGTGACTGTAGGGGTCAGGATGAAAACAAATGATCTCAAGCTTCAGCAGAGGAAATTGGAGTTGCAGATCAGGAGGACCTTTCTGACTACAAGGGTGGTCAAGCACAGGCTACCTAAAGAAGCTGTGGAATCGCCATTCCTGGAAATTCTCAAAAGCAGGTTGGTAAGATGCTTGACTGGGATGGCTTAGTCACGGATGATACTGCCTTGAGCAGGGGGCCAGACTAAGTGACCTTGTGAGGTCCCTTCCAGCCTTACTTTCCTATGATCCTAATAACGAGCTATGCCCATTTCTATCATTCATACGTTTGCAATGTAATGTGCTGTTTCATATATGTTTCATGTCTCAGGAGTCTGCATAATCAACAAGTAAGCAGTTGTTTATGGATAGCCTGACCCATTTGACTAGTGATCAGCCAGTTCCTGTATTAAGAAGCTTTCCACCCAGACAATGATTAAATGTGCCCCTTCTAAGCATCAGGTGCATATCAAAGAAGACACCTTAAGGAGTCAGACTGATAACCATAGATTCATAGATTTTAAGGCTGGAAGGGACCTTGGAAGATCATCAGGTCCAGCTCCCTGCACCAAGCAGGAAAGATAACTGGGGGTCAGGTGACCCCAGCAAGGTGACTGTCAAGTCTCCTTTTGAAGATTTCCAGGGTAGGTGATTGCACCACCTCTGAAGGGATCTTATTCCACAGTCTGGACACCCTGACTGTAAAGAAGTTTTTCACAATGTTAAACCTGAATTGATCTTCTACGAGTTTGTGGCCATTACTCCTGGTTTTCCCCTCAGGTGCCCTGGTGAACAGTTGCTCATTAAGCCCTTGATGTAGCAGTAAGCTGCTACCAGGTTCCCTCTAGCCTTCTCCTCAGGCTGACAAGTCCCAGATCCCTCAGCCTTTCCTCATATGGCTTCCCTTTTAAGACTCTGATCATAGGGGAGGCTCTTCTTTGGACTCTCTCAAGCTTGTCCACATCCTTGTTAAGATGTGGTGCCCAGAACTGGACGCAGTACTCCAGCTGCAGTCTCACCAGTGCTGAGTAGAGTGGAAGAATCACCTCCCTGGCTTTGCTGGAGATGCATCGATTGATGCATGCCAGAGTATTATTTGCCCTACTGGTTACAGTATCACACTGCCAGCTCATATTCATAATGTGATCTATTATTACCCCCAGGTCCCTTTCATTCATGGTGCTAGTCAGCTTGGTGCCGCCCAGCCTGTAGGTGTATTGGGGGTTGCTCATCCCAAGGTGGAGCACTTTACATTTCTCGATGTTGAACTTCATCAGTGTCATGGGATGGGATGCTGTAAGATGGCCGTGATCTCCCACGGCCCCCTTACTGTGCCAAGTTGGCCCAATGGGCACTCTCGATTCTCACCCGCCACGTCTTTGATGGTAAATATATAATAGGGAGGCTGCCTTTACGTCATCTTGGACACAGTTTTGCTGTACTCTCTGACCCCATGGGCTCCTGGATCCCTTGTGGATCCTGTTCTACAATGGGTGTTTCAGGGCACCCTAGCCTTATGGGCTATGCGTGGCTCTAACCACCCCTTTACCACACCCCAAGCCTCACAGATGGAACTGATGTTGTTCGGTCTGGGCCTTGTTACAGTTTGGCCCCCCTGATCCTCCTTGGGCTCTCCACAGCCCTGTCTTACACTGTGCCTCCCTGTCTCACATTGCATCTTCACTGGCACTCAGGCTCTCCGTGGCCCTGTCTCACACTGTGCCTCCCTGGCACCTGGGCTGTCCACAGCCCTGCAAAGTGCTGCACCCTCTCTGGTGCCTGGGCTGTCCACAGCCCTGCAAAGTGCTGCACCCTCTCTAGCACCAGGGACAGTGCACCCCAAATACTGTGCCCTCTCTGGCGTTGGGGTCCCCATTCTGTTGTGGGTCCCCTATGAGGTCCCCCTAGGGGGCCTCCCCCACCCCCTAGTAGCCTCACCCAAACCACCAGTGACAAACAGCAACACAAACGTAAGCCCCTTGGCTATAACATAAATGGAAGTCTCCCAACCATAACAACAGTCCAGCCTACCAGGGAATACTCCATCCCTCGGCCATGTCAGACGCTGCACCTTCAGTCAGACTGCTCCTCTCTTCCATGAGAGAGAGCTCCTTGGCTGCTGGCAGGGAACTGTCCTCTGGCCTCAGCCCCTAGGGCTTATAAGGGAGCCGGGCCCTGCCCCTTCTGGTCAGCTGACCTCCTCTGGTTGCCCTGGCAACCCGCAGCTGGGCTCATCACTCACTGCTTTTTTCCTTCTTAGGAGCAGGGCACCTAGGTGCTCTGCGACAATCAGGTTCCGATCCTCCCAGCTTGCTAGCCTATCTAGGTCTGCCTGTATCTGTAGCCTATCTTCAAGAGTGACCACACGCCCTGAAAACTTGGTGTTGTCTGCAAACTTTGCCAGTGAGCTCTCCACCCCCACATCCAAATCGTTAATAAAGATATTGAAAAGTACTGGACTGAGTATTGACCCCTGTGGGACACCACTGCCCACTTCTTGCCAGGATGTGACAGATCCGTTCACTACGATTCTCTGGGTCCTATCCTACAGCCAGTTTCTCACCCACCTGACTGTATTGGATTTAAGCCCACAATCCTCCAATTTTCTCCTGAGGACATTGTGGGATACTAGCTCAAAGGCCTTTTGGAAGTCAAGTTATACAATGTCAACCTGCTCTCTTGTGTCCAGGTGACGAGTTACCTGGTCATAGAAGGAGATAAGGTTGGTAAGGCAAGACCCACCCGCAACAAAGCCATGCTGGCTGTCATTCAAAATCTTACTTTATGCAAACTTATCAGATAGATTCCTTGATGAACTTTTCTAGGATTTTCCCTACGATGGAAGTTAGGTTGATTGGCTTATAGTTACCCAGGTCCTCCTTCCTGCCCTTCCTGTGGATGGGCACAACATTGGCCCTTTTCCTGTCCTCAGGAAATTCTCCAGAGTGCTGCGACTTGTGGAAGAGTTTCACCGGGGGTTCCACAGTGACTTCAGTCAGCTCCTTCAGCACTCTTGGATGAAGATCATCCGGTCCCGCTGACTATTACACATCTAATTTTTTTGCTAAGTGGAAGCCTGCAAAATGGTGTTTTGGGCCACATATGTATGAAGAGATTGAAGGGTTCTGTCGGGTCTGTGAAATGTGTCAGAAGGCGAGCAATCATAAACCACCTAGAATACCTTTGCAACCTATGCCTATCGTGAGGGAGCCATTTGCATGGATTGCCTTAGACGTAGTGGGCCCACTGCCGCAGAGTACTGCAGGCCACCAGTTTATTTTAGTATTGATAGATTATGCAACCAAGTTCCCAGAAACCATACCTTTGAGGGCAGTCACTGGGTCTAGGGTAGTGGAAGAGCTCATGAAATGGGTAGCAAGGGTCAGTATTCCACAGGAAATAATCACTGACCAAGGGTCCAAATTTATGTCCCTAGTGTTAGATACCAAGTGTAAAGCATTTAAAAACCAGTGTATACCATCTGCAAACAAATGGGTTGGTTGAGCGCTCTAATGGGATGTTAAAGGGGATGTTACGCAGCTGTGTTAAAGTTCAACCCTGGAAATGGAACCTGTTAGTGCCTCCCTTGTTATTTGCGATATGAGATGCCCCACAAGCATCGTAAGGGTATTCTCCATTTGAGTTAACGTATACACACTGTCCCCAGAGTTTATTAAACATTGTAAGAGAAGGATGGGAGGCAGAACCGGAACCAGGGAGAGTTTCATCAGAACATGTGAGAACTCTAAATCATCGCCTTCAGTTGGCGAGGAATGTGGCCTGTGAGAATTTGGTACAGGCACAGAACAAACAAAAAGAAAGATATGACATAAAATCTAAGGAGAGGGAGCTACAGGCAAGCCAGAAGGTGTTGATCTTGCTATCTAGCTCAACTACCACATTTTGAATGTGTTGGCAAGGACCTTTCAAGGTGATAAGAAGAGTAGGGCCTGTAGATTACAAGATAGTGTGTCCAGGAGCCAAGAAAGAAAAACAAATACATCACATAAATTTACTCAAAGTTTGGCATGAACTTGAGGGTGTGCTAATCTCACTTGATCCCGAATCAGAGGAATTTGGGAAAGAGATGGTGAAAAGCCCACTAGGCTAGAATTAGGAGACATAGAGTTCCCATTGGGAGTAAAATAGAGGAAGAACAACAAAAGCAATTGAAGCAGTTGATCAGGGACTTTTCCAGTGTTTTCAATGAAAATCCAGGGAAAGCAAGAGGGTTTGAGCATAAAGTTATAACCTAAGAGGGACAGATAGTCTGGGGAAAATGGAGGAGGATTCCTTATCACTGATATAAACCTATTAAGGAAGAATTAGTAAAGATGTTAGCCCAAGGGATTATTATAATGTCCTGCAGCCTGTGGTGCAGTCCACTGGTTGCTGTACCTAAACCTGACGGGACACTATGATTGTGTATAGATTTTTGCAAATTAAATACAATGACTCAATTCAATGCGTTTCCCATGCCACAAGTTAGTGAATGAATAGAACGTATAGGCCAGGCGAGATTTATATTGATCCTAGATATATCAAATGGATACTGGCAAGTGCCTTTAAGGACAGAAGATCAACCAAAAACTGCCTTTGGAACACCATGGGGACTTTTTGAGTTTAAAAGGGCTGCAGCAACATTTCAAAGATTAGTAGATTGATTGTTAGCTCCTCACCAAGATTACTCATCTGCCTATATTAATGATATAGTAATCTATAAAGAATCCTGGGAACAACATTTGAGGGACTTAAGGGCCATCTTACAGGAGCTAAGACAAACAGGACTGACAGCAAACCCTAAGAAATGCGCATTAGGCAAGAGTGAAACTAAATATTTAGGGTTTTTTGGTTGGGCAAGGACATATGAGACCCCTAGCAGATAAGGTCTCAACTATTAGGAAGTATCAGGAGCCTCAGGATAAGAAACAGATGGGAGCAAGTTATTAAAGATGTTTTATACTAAAGTTTGCTGACATGACAACACCCTTAGTCAATGCTATTAACGGTAGGAGATCCCATCATATTGAGTGGCATGCTGGTTGGCAGAAGGCCTCCGAAGACCTCAAGCAAGCCCTATGCAAGGACATATTGCTTCATACTCCCAATTTCTCACTGCCATTCACTTTACAGACAGACGCCTCGGGAGTGGCTTTAGGAGCGGTCTTATCCCAAGAAGTGGAAGGTATGGAACGACCCATGGCATACAGCAGCTGAAAGTTGAATGAACATGAAAGAAGGTATTCCACAGTGGAATGTGAATGTCTCGCTATTCGTTGGAGGGTCAATTACTTCCGTTATTATTTGTTAGGCTGGGAGTTTAAATTAATAACTGATCATGGTCCATTAAGATGGTTGAATACTGCAAAAATGGACAGTGCTTGTATATGGCTCACCAAAAGCATACGGGAATGTCTCCTAGCCAAAAAGGAGGCGTACACCCACTGGAAGGGAGGGGTCACCACCAGGGAGGACTATACCTCGGTTGCTCAGGGCTGTAGGAGGGCGGTCAAGAAGGCCAAGGTGGAGCTGGAACTGGGACTAGCTACCCGGATCAAGAACAACAACAAGTCCTTTTTTTAAATACATAGGGGGCAAAAAGAAGGTACTGGGTAACATCTTCATCAGCGACTTGGACGAGGGAGTGAAGTGTACTCTGTCCAAGTTTGCAGATGACACAAAACTGTGGGGAGAAGTGGACATGCTGGAGGGCAGGGAACAACTACAAGCAGACCTGGACAGGTTGGACATATGGGCACAAAACAACAGAATGCAGTTCAACAAGGAGAAATGCAAAGTGCTGCACCTAGGGAGGAAAAATGTCCAGCATACCTACTGCCTAGGAAATGACCTGCTGGGTGGCACGGAAGTGGAAAGGGATCTTGGAGTCCTAGTGGACTCCAAGATGAACATGAGTC